>NW_009617988.1:63324-68259 GCF_000690535.1 Cariama cristata
AGCAGACTTCATGTTCTTGTTTGTACACTCTGGAATAATTTGATATTAAAAAGCTTGGCCAGGTTGTTGATGACCCCTCAGAGCCACTAAGAAGGATCCTCATTAGCAATCTCTGCTCTCCCTGTTGGACAATGAGGACTTATGTTTGTATGCTAATGGGTTTCCACTGAGGAAAAGCCTTACCCCTGTGGAGCCGTTTGTTAAAGGGAGAAGAGACCTTTGGGATGGCCTCCTCCTTCCACCAGTTATCATCAAAGCAGCAAATATTCTGACTGGGGCCCCCATGAATCAAAGATAAAATGGTCCCAGCACGCCAATATAAGAATTGCTGCAGCTCTGCTCCATCCTGCTCCTTTCTTTTAGTATGAGAATTGGAGATTCTAGGGAGCAAGCCTGCACCAAGAAAACAATACAGTGGTTACTGCAGGGGTTAGTAAAATGCTGGAGAAAGAAAGAGTACCGAAGCTAGAGAATCCTTGGGGATACACGTCTCAAGTCAGTTTGCTTTCTTCCTGAGGACAGGAGTAAGAGCTGACTCAGGCACTTTGAAGACACATTAGCAGGATGTTCTTGCTGTCATGGAGGTGAAACCAGCAGTTCTGTGCTGCAAGACCTGCAGCAGTCCCTCACTTACTCTTTTGCTTAAGGCAGTGCAGGCGTGGGGGTCTCGCTGGTCTTTCTGTGATGCCAGCAGACAAACTGGGTTGGGAGAGGCTGTTATCAGTGCTTGGGCAGGTGACTCACTCCTCAGCGGCAGCTTTTCGGGGGAGCTCCCCTGATCCATCACCAACTTTCTGCCCTGCTCACTATGCAGCAAAAGGATGAGCAAAGCCTTTCCAGCTTGCTCTGGCTGCTGCTGGGCTCATTCCAGCTGCCCACCCCTGGGAAGGTAGTGCTGCTGCCTGGATGTCTTCTATACACCCACACCCCAGCTCTGCAGAGAGCTCTTTTCCTGCTGAGCATAAAAATACGACATCCCGCACTTTCCACCCTTCAGACAACCTGTGCCCATTTAAAAGTGTGGAGATAATGTCTGCAACACAAAAGCAGCGTTACTGTTTGGATAGAAGAAAGAGAGGGTGAACCAGGAGCAGAGGGGCAACAAGAGGACCAGAAATGAATAACAGGAGATCAAGGAGGAGGAAGCCTACAGGGGAAGAGCGAGGGCTGAGATAAAGCCCTTTGACAGACTCTACACACATGCAAGCCCTGCACCGTTGGAACACAGGACGGTCTGCCTGCAAACACTGTAGTTGTAGGAGGGAGGACTTTTTCATACCAGAGATTAGGGGCTGGTATCTGCTGGCGTGACAACACCGTGGTGTGTTACTGCTGGAGAACATGGAGTTCTTGTCTTGCAGACGCTGAGTCATAGGAAAGGCAGAGCAGTCATTTCAGGGCCTTGACAGCTTAATACAAGGTTAGACCTTCCATTTCCATGCCAACAGCAATGGTGACAAATACAAATGCACTGCTCCAGGTCAGCTGATGAACTTTCCCCGTAGTGAAAAATGAGATCTTGTTGAGTCCTTCGCTACTGAATATGGAGTTGAATCAAAAGATGAACATGTCCTCCAGTTTCTTCAGCCTGTGCAGAGGTGTTACTGGCATTAGTAGATGCTGGTGGGTGTCTGGGTAGGATGCCTGTCTTACAGTACATTTTTTTCTCCTTATTGATTCTTTCCCCATCCAAGGACAGTTTTGGGGGCTAGGCATGGAGAATGGAGAACATATTCTTTGTACTGCAATGATCACCCTACCTAATGCAATTTCCAGGTCTCCCCCATGGTACAAACAGCCTAGCCAGGAATAATTTCCTGCGTATCATCTCCCTCCTAGCCTAGGTGTTTTCCAAGGTACCAAAGGCAGCTTCAGGTCTGCATCCAGCAGCAGGTATGAAATATCCCGTAAGTCCTGGGGTATATGATAGAAGACCATCTCTTCTCAGGAGGGTCACTGCTGCACAGGAGTTTGTTCATTTGAGGCCATCCCAGCCCCAACAAACTGAGCAGCTTCCTCAGAAAGAATCACGTTTATGAAGAAGTACTGTGTGTTGGTTACTGAAAAGCAATTAAAAATTGAATGCATAATGACTAATATTGCAGCCAAATGAGAATTTATGCACCAAATTTTTGTTGATTTGTTAAGACTGTCTGTGCATATATATATTTATAGTATGCATTTCAGAAAATATTTGTTTTGAGGAATTTCTTGTCTCAAAAGGTTTTCAGAAACATTTGGAAAAGGTTGGAGCATCACATGTCAATACATATTCAAGCAGAACAAAACCAATCCCTTTTTTCAATTGGAACAAAATTGTCCATCTGAAAGGTTTAGTTAATACATATATACAGGAAAAAAAAACAACCTAAAGAAAAGCTCAAAAGCAAAGTGAAATATTTCAAAACTATCTATGTGAAGTGCTTAAATTAATTTCAATGATTTAAAAAAAATTCTCATAGAACACATTGGCGTCCAACATATTTTTTGACACTGTTTTCTGCCCTTTGTCAAAAGAAATGTTGCTTTTCATGCTCAGTCCCTTGCTTGTATCTCTGGTTAATCTTGAATGCAGTTTGAGTTGTTTTAAAATTATTAAAAGATCTCTTCCTTCTTCTTTTCTTCTCCTCTAGAGCTTTTAAACCCTTCCTCCTGAGTTTCTACCTTCTGGAATGTCACAGCTGTATTTTTCTTGAGACTTCAGTCAATATTTTTTGCCATGTAATTATAGGACCTATTGTAAAAACAGTGATAACATTTAAAAAAAAAAAGGGGGAGGAGAAAAGATAAAGAAAGAGAAAATTAATTAAATTTTGTTTTAAAAGAAGTATGTCTATCAGAAAGGCAAAAATCCACTGCCTTGTTCCCATACTTGTTACCAGTTCAGAAGTTTCTGATAAAAATGGGAAGAGAAATCTAAGCAGAAATCTTAAGGGAGCAAGTGGTTCACTGTGATTTTTGTGCACTTCAATCATGAATAAACAGATTTTTTTGATCAAAATGTAGTGACTTTAGCTCTTACACTAAATTGGTGTAGTTTTTTTGTAAGCAAAATCATCAGTCCTTTGTTAAATAAATATAGGAATAGCATATTATCATAATGGATTAACTGAGCATATCACCCTGCATTATAAACCAACAATGCTGAACCCTCCTAAGAATAGATGAAAATTCTGTGTCGGTCCAGGAGTCCACCCAACCCAGTAACCTGCCTCCAGTGGTGGCATAAGCAGACAGAAAGAGAGGATTTTAAGAACAGAGTAAGTGTATACTTCTGTAATACTTTCATGATGTTGTTCCCAAATAATATCCATGATATGTGCATTGGTAAATTTTCAATGATGAATTCAGAAATACAGCTTCTAATAGAATTACCCCTTTGAGACGTTCCCTTGAAAGAAAACACTTTGCTGCTGGGTTCAAAAAAGGCAAAAAAAATACAGTTTCACATCTCTGATGTCAGAGGTAGCAGTATATGGAGAGTCCTTTATACTCTTCTTCAACATTTTTCAGGGAAACAAGCATCAAAAAAAAAAAAAAGTATATGCAATTAAATGAAATGTTTTACTTGACCAAACCAGGACATTTTGGTTTATGTAAGGAGGAGATGTTAATCATTTTAATCAGAAGAGAAAGGTAACACATCAAATTTTTAAAATCAAAGCAAGACACCTAAGTGTCTGCCAGAAAGAGTTAATTTTGCCCAGGGCCGTTCTCTGTCACTGCTCACAGGCAATCCCAGAGCTTTGAAACACCTGAAAAAAAGACTTTCATGACAACCCGCTGGATTTACTGCTCTCATCTGGGCTTGGAGCCAAATTCAGGAGGCAGGAAAGTGCTGACTGTGAAAGTAGGGAGCTGCTGCTGGTGTTGGGGAATGGTGGTGGGTAGAAAGAGAAGGGACTGGAGCTTGGATCCTGCTTTTTTCCCCTACCACAGGTGGCTGGGCTTTGTGGGGCCATGCCTGGCACTTCTTATTTGCCCTTGGGAAAGCAGACCGTCAGCGGTTTTCAGGAATTTAATTTACAGGTCGCTGTTATTTGGCTATCTTACGGCTCTATCATGTGCAAGGGCATCCCCAATGCAATTAATAGCAAGTCAAGGCTAGACATTTCCTTGCTGGTACCATACAGGTGTAACCCATACACTAGGGAAATGTGCAGCTTGTGTTAATTTTTTGTGACCTTTGTAATTGTCTCTCTGCCTGTCCATCTGTCCATCAGCCCTCACTGATCTGTTTTCGATCCATTGGCCAATTTTGCTCGTCAGGCAAGCAGAGCAGTAGGGCTCCCGTAGATGACAAAGTCCATCCGTTGTCCAGATGATAAGCAGGAGGGAAGGCGAGGGATGCTCAGCCCATCCCATTCATGCTGGGCAGCTCTCCCCCACCACCCAAGTTGCATGGACACACGTTATCCAACGTTCCTGCAGGGGTCGGGGCGGTCCCTCCAGTGTTTCCCGCTGTGTCAGATGCAGCCTTCTAACAGCAGGTTAGAAGGTTGCATCTCTGCACCCAACTCTGAAATGAATTCAGAGTCACTTTTCCTCCTAAATGAAGCTCCTTGCCTCTTTTCAAAAGCAAAGTCTTGCTTCACAGGGAAAAACAGTTTTGTTCATACTCTGAAACTTAACTTATTGCAGAGCTGGCTGGTACAGAAAGCTCTGGGTTTGTAAACTAATTTGCCTCTTAAAGCAATACAATTCGAACAGCAAATATTCTGTGTAGACACTCTCTGAAGCCTTGGCGATTTAGTTAGATTTCTGTCTTGTTTTAACACCAGCCAGCAACTGAGCATCCCGCAGCTGCTTGCTCACTCCTTCCCTCTCCGAGTGGGATGGGGAGGGGAATTGAAAAAAAGAGTAAAACTCGTGGGTTGAGATAAGAACAGTTTAATTACTAAAGAAGTAAACTAAAATATAATGCTAACAATAATA
>NW_009617989.1:0-1616 GCF_000690535.1 Cariama cristata
GACAGGATTTTACCTTCTGTATTGGCCCATTGGTCTGAATAGGTCTAAATCCGTGCTTGTAATGTCAAGTACTTGCGGAGGTATGACAGATAAGAAGCCAAATGTTGTTGCTGTCTATTAACCACAGAGGTGGGACGGGGGACATCATTGTACATTGTACATTGTACGTGCTCCACCTCACCTGTTTTGCTCCTCAGGGCCGCCTTCTGTGCCCTTATTCTCCCCTCCCTGGTTCCATTTGCAGTTTTTCAAGCTGCTGTTCCAAAATGACACCTCGCCGTCGCTCTTTCTGAAGCATCTTCTCCGTTTCCAAGATTTTATTGCTGTCTTCCTCCTCCCTGAGAGGCAAAAAACCCCAGTAGTTCAGCTTAATCATGTCATGAGTATTAAGGATCAGTCACACTTGATACTGAATCCTGCTTCATGCTGCATAGCTCCCAACAGAGGGAAAAGGAGATTTTTCCATGCATCCAAAGGCAGAAATCCCACTGCAATGGCTCCAGATGACATCCTCCAAATTTGCAAAACAGAATTAACTCATGAGTACAGTTGGAAATAACGGGTTCATTCATGGAGGTTGCCTAGATCCCTTAACACTGGCTACTTGGGTGAATTTACCACTCAGATGAGCAGGCAAGCTGCAGATTGCTGAGGAGAGATCTTTTATTACAGGAATCATAAACATTTTTTTAAACACTCTGGGCAAATTTGGAAGGAAAATAGTTTATAAGAACACTGTCTAGCATTTAGCTGGTTTGCGTCAGTTACCTGTAAGGAAGAAAAGAAACTTGATGTTGCTTTTAGTAAACTTGGCCATTAGACACTACCGTGGAAGGAAGTGAGTGGAAAAGAAAGAGATAGTTCCCTCTGCGGTACAGAATGGAAGAGCAAGGTGCTTCTCTATTCACTACGCACAACATCTTAGAAAATTAACCACAACAGTTTGATGTGCGCCCACAGAGGCAGTCAGTGGTGCATCTTGTGTGGGGCAGCACCTCATACCAAAGGATTTAAAGGAGTTTAAAGCTAAAGCAATAAATACATTTATTGTATTTATTAAGATAAAGACAAAGAATTTCCTTCTTGACCCCAAGGGTGATAGTTGATTAATCCCTGAATCAAGATACTTGAATAGTCTTATTTCCCTCCTAGCTGGCATAACTAAAAAAAATATTACGACTATAATAAAGTTGTATCACTATCTCAAAAATCTAGCTACAGGCAAGATTCTGACCTCCTGTGGCAGTGAATTCCCAGGCTGGTGACATTCTATGAAAAATTATATTTCTCTCAGTGGTTCTGAATTCACTAAACTTTCAGTTGACCAGGTGTTCCCCTAGCATCCACGTTAGACAAACAGCGGAGCAGTGGAGGCAAAATGACAAGACCAGTTGTTTTTCATGAAATCTGCTGCAAATATGAATAACTTTAAAATGTTCCTCTAGTTCTTCCGCTTCTCCCAGCAGGGCCCAATCCTACAGACCCTTTACAATGGAGTATCTTCTGACAGTATATTCTGCTCCGCAGTAAGTGATTGTGAAACACAGTCCTAAATTCTGGCAGCTGCTGTAGAAAAATCCCATTCACGTAACCATTCCCAGTGCTCTTCTCTTGAC
>NW_009617990.1:0-12905 GCF_000690535.1 Cariama cristata
AGTCCAAGTAGACCACATCTACAGCCTTTTCTTATGTGCTTGGAGATAAAACCATATCTCATAATCAAACTTTGTTTTGTCTTTTGGGGAAGTCTTTCTGCAGTCCTGTATTCTTTGAAACTTCTAATTTTATTCCTTATTCATTCTGAAAGAACATTTACATTAAAAATAAAATCTTTGTGCAGCAGAATAATGTAATTAGCTGGATTTATCAGTAGTAATATCAGCTAATGTTCTCTATGTCTCTTCTGTTGTAAAGTTGAATGCAGTTTGGGTGAGTCACTGTCTTTAAAGAAATTTAAAGACCATCATTTGGACTTTTCATACTTGCAATTAATGTGCTTACATTTAAAATAATTGAATTGCACCCCAAAATGAGGCTTGAGAAAGCAGAGAAAACTAAAAGGTCTGATTCACCATTGTGTTACGTAATTTTCATGCTGGTTTAGCTACACCTGATTTTCCATGACCAGCATGAAACTATACTAATGGACTGCTGAACAGAGCTTAATTTGAGATGATGAGTTGGATCATTTTGTGACTAATAGGAACTGTTATAACAATGTATTCTGAGGACAAGATACACAACAATCATAATCTGAAGTTTATCATAGCTTTATAGATTTTTGTAGATTTTGTCATGGAGCAATTAACACGGCTTTGTGAAGTCAATCTATCAGAAGAGGAATCACAGACTTTGTGTTTTGAGAATAAGAGTTGTTAAATGATAAAATATACCAATGTTCTCTGGGGAAAAATTGTAAATGTTGATCAGGAACAAAAAGTTGCAAATGACAACTTTTAGGGATATTCCTAAAATACGGATATCAATCTTGTTGAAAAGTATCAACACTCACAGTATATTTGACAATTATGCTTGTTTGATGTAGCATAACAAATGTATCTGTATCTGGATGTGGAGGATGAATCATTTTTCCAAGCAATAAAAAAGTTTAGACATGATATAGAATGTGGTTGCCAAATTTAGTTTTCTATTATTTTCAAGTGCAAATGCTAATTGAAATTTAATTAGAGAAATGATGGTTCTAAATTCTACATATTTATCTAAAAGGAACAAAGAAAAAAACACATTTCAATTTTCTTAGTTTTGCTCAATTTACTTGCAGAGCTGTTAAATTTTGTGAAGATGTTTCTTCTTTCTCTCAGAGTAAAAAGAAATGATCTACCTGTAGATTACATGCACTCTTTAGTACATTAATTTGTCATTTTAAATATTCTCATCTAAATACTTGTTTATTTTCTGTAAAAATGAAGACCTAAATAAATGTTCTCTTCAAGTAAACAAAATGACTGAATGTAAAGGGGGAAAAAGGAGGGGGAGAAAGAAACTAATGAATTATATGGATTAGCATGTGAACAAATAATAGAGGATAAGTGGGTGGCCATATTTCATCTCTTGACGACTCTGTTACCTAGGAAACAGAAGACTGAATGATTACATAAACGACCCTATGCCTGTCGCTTTAAATTGATGAAATTACATAGGACTGCAATTTATGCAGAACAAGGAAGTAGATTGTCAGGGGCATTGTTTATTAGGTGAAACAAAAAAGCCTAAAAAGACGATTTCATTTCAATGAGATTTTAAAGCATTTATTACCTCCGTCTTCTGTCTTTATTATCTAAGTTTCTGACCTAACAAAACTATGTGATAAAAACTAACTAATCACCCCACTCAGCAGATTAATCACCCTTTTTAAAGATTCCTGCAGAGGACACTAATCACTGACTGAACGCCATAGCTCTCATCAGCAGGACTCAAGTTGATTTCAACAGGCATCCAGATGGTATTGTTAGGAGAGCATTTTGACTACTAACAAGGAGTTCATTAATCTTCTATGTCTGCTGGCCTTCCACCAAAGGCAATCCAGTTGAAGAAAGTATAGTGTGTCCTCACACATGACAATGAACAGATATCACTTATTAATTGTATAGTAGAAAAAGCTGGTAATGCATCATCAGCTATTCATATCAAAACCTTCATAAAAATATGAAGTATTTACCCAAAGAATGATAATGTTTGCCTCCTCTTGACAAAATAACTTTAAGGAACTCAGAGAAACACTTACAAGAATTCAAAGGGCATATTTTGATACAGTGCAATTAGCTTTTTTAGAGGTGTTATCATCACCAGCTTCTTAAAGTTTTAGAAAACTTTGACTATTTGCAATGATCTTCCAATGATCTTCTAGCATATTATTGCTTTATTTTCTGTACAAATAAAAATCTTCAAGCATGCTTAAAATAAAGAGGGGAATATGCAGCTTATTATGTTTGAAAAGGCATAGGAAATAATATTTGTAACAAAAGTCAGAATGGTCAAACTGATTCAGCTCAATCACTTCATATGTTGGCCAAAAGGTGATGGTTGGGAATGAGTATAACAATGGAACAAGCATAAAGTGAAGAGAACTTGAATCAAAATGTCAACTTGTATTTCCTTCTTTTTTTGAAAGTGCCTTGTGTTGAGCAGATGTCAGTATTAAAAATCAACAGCAGACTCACCTTGAGAGTGGACTTTCATTAATATTTGGATTAACTTTTTTTATTCCGAGAAAGATGTGACATCTCACAGAAACAAATTTCTGTTACAATAAGCTGTTTCTGGTGTAAGAACAGAATTTCACCAACTTCAATTTCAGTAGAATCTCTTCCATGAGGTGTTTTGAAAGAAACAGCATGTTGTGATCATGAGGATGAGGTGATTTTAGGTCATATTTTATTATGGTTGAACGTACAAAATGATAAACAAATACCATAATCATCTGTCAAAACCAAGCTAAAATATTGAGAGGCAGGAGGATACCATGCAGGAGAAGGAGCTGCGACTGATGGAGCGCTGACACTGGAGCAGGTTTATCTTGGAGGACTGTAGTCTGTGGAAGGATCCACGCTGGAACAGCTTGTGAAGAACTATAGACTGTGGGACGGATCCACACTAGAGCAGGGGAAAAGTGTGAAGAAGGAGCAGCAGAGAAGAAACGTTATGGTAGAGGGCGTTTTGTTTTTTGTGTTTGTTTCTCACCATCCAATCTTATTTTAATTGGCAATAAATTAAATTAATTTTCCCAAGTCAGTCTGTTTTGCCCATGACAGTGATTGGTGATTTCCCTGTATTTATCTTGACCCATGAGATTTTTCATTTTACTTTCTCCCCTGTCCTATTGAGGAGGAGGAGTGAGAGAGCAGCTGGGTGGGGATCTGGCAGCCAACCAAAGTCAATCCATGTCACAGTTTGATTGCAGTGACTCTTAAAACTGGTGGCAAACACTTTCTGTTAACCAGTCCCTCTCCCCCCAGAGGGGAAAAGGACAGACAAAAGGAAGAGATACTTATGGGTTGGAAATTAAAACTACTTTAATAATATAATAATGGAAAATAGCATAATGTATTAATACTAAGGCTATTAATTATGGAACAAACGGAAAAGTATATAAAACTGATACTGAGTGTCCCGATGACGGTCGGGGGATTGCAGGACACAGACCACAGCAGTTTGCGCCGCTGCCAAAGCAGGGCGAGAACCTGGATGTCCTGGACCGGACTGCACAGCCGACAGGAACCAGATTCAGGAATGCACCGCTTGGGGTCAGAGACAGGAGAACGAGCAGGGTCCCACAGGGATGACAGTCATGAAGGGAGCGAGCCCCTCATGACCCCTTAACTTTATACTGAGGATGACGTGGATGGGATGGAATACCTCGTTGGTCAGTTTTTGGTCACCTGTCCCGTCTGCACTCTTCCGCAGGTGCGACCCTTTGACAACTTTTTACTCGCTTAACAAAAGAGGGCCAGCAATGGCTTTGGTTCTCATAGGGATAAGTATAAACATGGGCCTTTCTGCATACCAATCCTACTGATACTTCAGTAGCAACTATAAATATGGAGCGTTATCAGGCCTGAAATGCAGACAGTGTCCGAAAAACATGTAGCTGTACTTTCAGAAAGCATAGTTACTTAGAAAAAAACTTAACTGAAAGAAAAACTCCTGAAAGGAGAAATAGTCCTGTTTTAGCCAAACCAGGACAATTCACCATACAGCCTTCATCAAACTTCACTCATGCACTTTACCCCTCTAATTTGAGATTCTCTAGGTCAGTGCCTTTCAAACGAATTTTATATTGCAGCATTAACTTTGGCAGTAAAAGTCAAGAGCTAACTGTGAAGTAAAAACACATTCACACGACACTCGTACGAATTTGCTGATGCCTGCATGTGACTTTGTACTCACGTGGAAGTTTAAAGCAAAGTAGCTATTTTCACTAGCTCCTTATATGCGTAATTCTTCCTTGTTGCAAAATTCATTTTTTAGTTTAGGAGAATGTGCTTTAGAAGAGCATTTCAGCTGAAAGGAAAAAATACAGAAAAGACAAGATGTTTTCAAAGGAAGTTAAATCGACAGAGTTATTTTGGACCATTTCCCCAAATATAACATAGTGAATGATTTAACACATTTTTAAGCCAATCCACCTTAAATATTTTTGAAAATCAAATTGTAATTTCTATTTCAAAAAAAGTTAGATGGAATTCATAAATTCTTAACCGTGACTATCTCCTCTATTGTAGATTGTAGCAGGACAGCTTTGTATGTAGCACATACGGAACCAGGGAAAGCAACTGTGGACAGTCAGATCTAAGAACCCAACTGATTTTAGAGTGAGCAGTTTCAGTTATAGAAGTCTTAAAAAAAAAAATATCTCTGCTACTGTAGTGGAGACCCGAGGATAGGACAAAGTAAATGCGGGCAAGCGAACACTACAGGAGCTACTACATGCCACTAAACATGAAACTAGATTCTCCTTGAATCCAAAGTCCAAACTGCTAGTAGAAGACAAATACAGGATTTTGCTGCTTCTAGCTTAGTAGACAAAGTGTGGATTAAAATTTCATTTCATACATGTCAAAAAAAGAAAAGAAAAATCAATCTAACAGATTAGTTAAGGATGAAGAATATTAGGAAAGTGTGTTAGCCAGAGTCCCAAATCTCCAGTCACTGCTTCAGGATGAAGGAACAGAATGAACAGAATTTAATGCTATTCAAATTGTCAATTTGCAAACAAAATAAAATATCTATTAAAAATTTTACAAAGAAATTTCTATGGTGTTCAGCTAAGTCTATTAGAGTTACTAAAATTATAATAAACCTCACTGATATTTTTGGAATTGTTTACATTCTTGCCATAAGGGTACGGTGGACATCTGAACGCGTTCATTTGTACTGCAAGATACTAAAAAGTATAAGAAAGTTAAATTTTAATATAGTTTTAAAAGTCTGCCATGTATATACAGTCTTAAACCTGTACATATAAATTCTATCAAGCTGGAAAGCATCTGCCTCACTGGAGCAAGAGAATAGCAGATCATATCCTAGAATAATCTAGTTCAGAAGGAATTTCTGGAGGCCTATATTCTAATCCACTGCTTAAAGTAGGGTTAACGTATGAGTTAGTTCAGATTTCTCAGTGCTTGTCCTGTCAAGGTTCAAAAATCTGCAAGAACAGAGAGGCCACAATCACTCTGGGCATTGTTTCAGGTCTTTACCATTCTCATTGTGAACAGCTGCTGTAAGAAAATTGAATTTAATATATAGATACATTTTAAAAATATAAACTTCATAATGTTGGTAAGAACCTTTGCAACCAGCTTTCGATTACTCTTCTTCCTCAAGCTAAGCTGCCAAGCAAAAATTTCAGTCTTATTTCCAGTTCAAGATTCAAGGGATTAACATTCTTTTTTTTATGACTGACATAAAATTTTCTTTGATTTTGGTTATTTTCATTTTTATTGCATGTACTGTCTCCTTACTTGGAGCAGCTAGTCTTTATTGCTATATGCCTTCCTGTAAAGACAGGGCAGGTAAAAGTCTTCTGGATTTCAGTTATGGATTCTCATCTAAGCCTTTTGATTTTTCTATTATGCTTTCAGTCTTTGACTGTTTAATTCGTGCACATGTATATATGTCTCCACAGTAAACCTGATTTTACAGATTAAAAATCCTTAGTAGATGTACCTATGCCAGATTATATATTGTGCAAGCAACTGCATGTTAAACTACGGACTCGCTATTTGGTTAGAACAGACAAGTTTTTCACAAATATTTTCCAGGATTCTTACTATCTGTTAATAATATCATGTCCTTTTGCAGGTAAATGGTTTATCATCAATTGCCATGTTTATTCCAATAATGATCTTTCCTTGGTGGCAATGATGACAGTGCTCACCTGCTCATCTCTCATTGTCTGTTTGGGCCAGGTTATGGAACTGGATCGTAATTCAAAGTTGGGTGATGCTTAGGCAGGCATTTGAATGTAAAACTGAACACCAATCAATGTGGAGAGGTATTGGTCTGGAACAAAAAGAAATGTGAAGGTGACCTAGAGTTTCCTATGACTTTTGCTGTCAGAGTTAACCACAAGAAAAACCGCTTTTGGAAGAGAGAATAGGTGTGAATCCAAGAGTGAGACCACTACACCTGTTCTGATCTGTTTCTCAAAACCCGGTGTGTCATTTTGCAACAAAACAGAAAGACAGTAAAATTAGTTTGTATAGCAGGATGGGAAGTGTGTTAGAAAAGGAAGGGGAAAGCTGGCTGGTGGGATGGTTTGGCGTGAGGAAAGAAATAGCGGCAGGAAGACTGCCAGGAAAGAGAGCTTGAAGCAATCCTGTGACTAGCACGTAGCTTGGCCATCATCCATGACTTTGCCAACCTTCCTTACACCATCAGCCTTGGCAGTTCCAGTTTGGCAGTTTGACTCTGCAAACACCGCAACTAGTCTTAGTGACAGGCAAATAAGGTTTGGAAAAAAGACGTATATTTCAGCTTGTCATTTAAAGAGCCAGACAAAAGCCATTCTTACAGAAATCTGAAAGTGCTCTCAGGAATTAAGAACAAAGACTAAGAACAAAAAGAAAAAGTTTACTTGCACTTAAGTAATTCACTCGTTTCTACTGATCTTCAGTAGACTGTAAGAAACAAAAGAAAGTGACACAGCTTTGGTGGTCCTTTCTTTAACTTCAGTAAGATCTGCTTAGATCCATTCTTTCCATTCTGCAGACCAGAAATATACAGATTTTTGAGGACTTTATGTGAAGCAAGTGAAATCGAATATGATAATGTTACCAAAGCAAATATAGCCAAAACAGATGAAATCTACTCCTTCTTTCAAAGTCTGTCTGTTCAGGTTCAAAAGAACCTGATATATAAGAAATCTGATACTATTGTGATAAATCTGATGTGTCTACTTTAAAAGGCAGATGTGGAATATATTCTGTGCAGGTAATATGTTATAATAAAAGTCTCCCATTTTCTTCGACATGCCAAGAGAAACTTGACTATTTCTCCTTGAGTACCCGCAATTCATTATATGAAATATACTGCAGTACTTTCTTCTCCTTTCTTACCACATTTTCAGTAGAGTTAGTATTTTCCCTTCTAAGGAAATTTGTTGATAAGAATTCAATGTGATAGGTCAATTGTATTTCCCATTATCCCATGATTATTTTATTTGTTTCCCTTAATTTCATTTCATATAAAACATTTATTTAGTTAAATAGCCTGAATTTCTTATGTAATGAGCAGTTAACCATATGAAAATTTTTAAATGTTAATGTATACACTACCACAGTTCTTCCCTTTACTTCTGCTCTAGTCAAATTACTCCTTCCATGAACACTAGCTTTGTGTCACAGCAGTTCTGCCATTCTCAGAGTACCACTACAGAGCAAGCAGGCTGGTGAAACTTGCTGCAAAATAATGACAGCAGGATCCTGACCTATGCTTAAATTGTTCTTTCCTCATGGATCCAGCCAGTGAACTGGAACAGTCTGAAAACTGGAAGACTTGATTCTGCTGTCAAACTTTTCAAGCTTCATATCCCAAAGACACAGTATTTACCAAGTTTACCATTTTGTGGATGACTGCTCCACTGAAGGAAAAAAATAAACAACCTTCCAAATAAAAGTATAAAACTGTCTTAAAAAGTAATACTACAATTTGTGCAAAAAAAAATGCTCAGTAAGAAAAGCCAGTAAATATATTCAATAATGAACAGGCCTTGTAGCTTGTGATCAGATTAATAAATGGACAGCGTTATCCATGGCTTAAAGGCTTAGGTCACGCTCCCATTAGGAATCAAGTATTCTCAAATTACTTTCAGACTTGCATTCATGAAAGTGATCTTTAACATTTTCCTTGTCTTTATGATGCATTTTCTGATCTTTCATAAGGAATTTGCATGCAAAAATAGTTTCTACTAGAAATACTCAAGCAAACTGCTATGCCTACTGAATATTCTAGCAGGTCACTCACTGAAGCAGGCAGGGTTGACAAGTTGTTTTCCAAATGACTCTTCTGCAGGGTGGGAATTCTTATGCCAGAACTCATTGCACGTTTGCAGTGACATGGTCCATTAATCCTTGTGGTGAACTGGGTAGCGATCTCCTATTTTCCTTTAACTATTCATAAAAACATCAGGGTTATATTATTGTAGGTTCCAGGACGAACAAGAATTGTTTATACAGCATTAGAACAAACCTCACAGCTTTACAGCTATTTACCTTCTTCAAGAGATGAAATGTAATTAAACAGAAGAGTTAATGTGAACCTGATCTCTGTTTCTGAGTCATCAGCAGATTATGAAACTGAGCCTTCAGGAAAACAACTTTGACCTTTACATCTGTATCTTTACCTCTAGCTAGAACATCAACAAATCATGCTTACTTTATCTCATAGTAAATTATGTGAAGTCACATAACTTCCTGAACCTGTGTTAGCTGTTTATCTTTGCCTGAAAAAACAAAGATTCCTTAGTGTCTTTCAGATCTGAACTAGGTGCTCACTAAAGCTTAACTTTAATTGACTTAACCCTGAAATAACATCAGTTGAGTAATGGAATGTTGAATCTTTCACACACCTGAAAATACAGCTAATCAGAGAGAGAAGATACTCATCATGACCTGGAGATTAAAAAGAGAAGGTGTTCCATTCTTATGTTATGCAATACTACAGATAATATATATCATGAAAGTAAGTAAAATATCTGAATTCAATACAAGGGAAAAAACTTAATGGCAGATGATATCTCAAACCAAAAAAATACAGAAAAAGAAAATCAGCATATGAAGATTAGTAAAGAAATTTGTAATTTGAAGATTGAACTAATTTTACCAGGATCAGGACCATATTTATTAAGAAGAACAGGGCAGATTGTCCTTATATTTATATATCACTGAGAGATATTCTTTATGAACAGTAAAACGCCAAATCGACTAACAGCAAGACTCTTCCTAAAACAAGTTATCTGAAGCTGAATGAAGTTTTCTGTATTTGTTCCATTTAGCAGAAGACACATTTAAATTGTTCACCCTGAAGGAGACTTCTAAAGACACAATAGTCAGCAAGGCACTAACTGGCAAAAGTGGCCAACATTTTCAGACTTAAGTGCACATGAAATCCACAAAATGCTATTGATATTTTCAGAAGTTATGATCATCTCTAACACTTAATTTAGTGCCTTCTGAATAAAGCTAGGAACTGAAATCTACGATGGCATGGTTGCATGGCCCGTCACATTGAACTTTATAGGAGTGACAGGATCGTAAAGTTGTCATCAGTGGAATTCCAGTTACATAATTCATTTCTCACTGCTAGTTTATTAAAATACAAACCAACTGATTTTTAGACAACTCATCTACTTAGAGAGCAGTCAGTTAGCAATGTTTTATGAGGGACTAACTTGAATCAGTATAGATTGACACATATGGTGGGATTTGTCTTTGAACTGCTCTCCAAATTTAATTGTGAATAAATACTGTAAGACTTTCAAAATAATTTTGATTTTTAGAAGAGAAACTTTGGAGAAAACCTCAGCAAAATACGAACTTAAAGCGTATGTTAAATACACTATTTTGAAAGCATCCATATATTTTCTACACTTATTCAAAATCCATAGTGTTTCTACAATAAATTCTACACTTATAATTACCAAAGGGAAGAAAAAATAAAGATCTATTTTAACAGTACCGTGAATAAATTTCTAGAATTCATGGAATGTGTATTTTTAAATCAGTGCTCCTTAGCACCGTAGAACCTATGACATATTATCTCTGGGTATGTAGTCCTTGATGTACTCACATCGAAATGCAATACAGAATAAGTCATAAACTTTCCCACAGCTAGTCACCTAATTAAGCACATCATATTACATCTTGTTTAACAGAAGTTCAGAAGTAACCCTAACATTCTAGTGATGGATCGAGAGATATTTCATGCATGCAATGGAAAGTGATGTGGGATTTTTGTGATATACGTTTTAAGGTAAAAAAAACCAGTTTCCTCTTCAGTACTTTGGAGCTCCGCACGCTAAGTTCAAGCACAGATATTTCAAGTGATTGCACCCTTACCCTACACTTAGCAGGGAAAAAGAGTCATGAACTGTTTCAGTGCAGAGTAAGACAAAGAATGTGTGCTCAACCTCACAATATTTATGGTGTTTTTTTTTCACTTAGTAAAATCTAAAATACTTTCCTTGCAACACAGAAGGACGTTCTTGAAATTCATCTCACAAATTCTTAATCCTTCTGAAGTGAAAAATGTAATTTATGAGCATAAGGAGGAGACACCAAAAATGAAAGATTGATTATGATAGATCACCTTCAAATTTCCTAATGTCGTCTTTCTACTGACTCTGCTAGATACTTATCAGCATAAGACAAAAAGAAAATACAGTCTTTATAAGGATGATGAAAGACACTAGCAAATGGGACTAGAAATGAAACAAAATAGTGCATAACATTCCAAATGTGTTTTGTTGAAATCTCCTCCCATCTTAAGAGAGAAGAAAAAGCAAGAGTTAAAAAATGAAGCTCTGAGACTTTCTTATCTCTTAAAACATACTTGTGCATTCATTTTATGAAATGGGGGATTAATCCTGCTGCTTTGCTTACACATTTGCCATTAATGCATATGGAAAGTGCAGCAGAAAGGAACTGTTGCTGATGAAGAGATCCACAGCTGGGTAAAAGGCTGAAAGCACCAGAGTTGAAAGAGTGGGAAAAAAAGTAAAAAAAACCCCTATGTATTCTTCCTCTTCAAATTTCTTCCACTATGGAAGCACAAGGCTACTTGTTGCACAGATGTGATCAGCTTTCAAACTTCAGTCACCTCCTTTTGCTTAGGAAACATGATTTTTTTTTTTTTGGTTCTAATTTCTTCTGTACACAAAGCAGTATTGTTAAGGTAAACAACTGTTCACATGTTACAATAAAAGTTTAAAGCATAAATGCTACATTGGCTCTGTGTGTGAAAACTCCTACCATTCTGATTACTCTTACTCTTCTGATTCAAATTAGAGTCTTAAACTGGAATGGTATGGTATGTTTGTATTGTATGTTTGGATTTTGCTTTTACTTTGAGGGAAAAAAATATAAGGGAAGGCATGTATTTTTTTGGCTTTAATGGAATAAAATAAAAATTTATTCACCAATTTCAGGAAGTTTGTTACTCCCTCTTTTGCTTATTTCTATTAGGAGACTAGTGATAGGAATTTAGGTACGAATTGCATTTTTCTCTCCTTTAAAACCAAGGCCCAGATTCTCATTCATTGTGTATTCTCCCCACTCAGTTTGTGAGATGACTGCAGGACGAAGTCCTAATTGCAAGACCAAGAATGAAATGAACAGTTTAAATATCTGCCACCCAAGAATGAAACCTTAAATTTTTTTTTTAAGGTTTCAGAAAAAAGTGTTTTCTGCGATAAGTGAAAAACATCAGTATGGTGAGTGGAGTTGCATTTCTTGTATACAGGAGCATCTACGTTTGGAAATATACATACCCTCTTAGATTCTTGAAAAATTATAGTATAAAGGCCAGCAGTCCTCTGTAAATTATGTGGAATTATAGGGAATACTACTCTAAAAGTATTTAAGGTATAACAAAGGAAATAATATTAGCTATAATACCACAAAGAAAAAACAATTATTTTAAGTCAGATGAGAATCAAAGCAGTTCATTGGTTTACTTACATGTAATCAACTGGCAATCACTGAACTATAGTTTCAGGATCAATGTCAGCAACACAATAGATAGAATTGTAGACACAAAATATTAATGAACACCCTTCTGTAATTATTCTACAAAATTTCCTCCCCCTCTGCACCCTGTAGTCCTCTGGATTCCCATATTTGCCTGCCCTGTGAGATGGAGGTGCTTCAGCTTCATATGTACCCCTGTGGCTCCCCACATTCTGCAGACCTACATATCGGGAATAAATTCCCCCAGAGTTCACAGCAGCACACCTGAGGTGAATCCCTGTGTACTGCTCCCGTGCTGTCACCCCACAAGTTGAGTGCTGGCAACTCATGGTGTCCAGTGGGGAGGATGCTCTGTGTCACCTGGGCAGGGGTAACAATGTCTGTGGGGAGACATCTAGCAGTGTCAAGCGAGGTTTGAATGCTGCTATATTCCCCTCTGCTCACTCCAGGGTCCTTGCCTACACAACAGGTTTTATTGTTATTTTATTATTCTTTCCACACTGACTCCTTTTCTCAAAAATATTTTGGTATTCCTCTGGTCACTGTTTAATCTGATTGAAGGTTACTTTTAGCGTAGTTAATTTCTTCCTGAGTTTTATCAAGAAGTCACGTGGATTCTCCCAGAGTAAAACCTTTTATTCGCCCAAAAATCATATCCCTAAATTGAGACTTTTATAAAATTCTAGAAGACATTTCTGTAGGGCTACTCTGGAATTAAGTCTGTCAGTGAAGATTTTGGGATACCGCTATACTCTTTAAAAAGATATGAAAGGCTGCAAGGAGATCCCAAGAACATCTAGCAACAGATATTTACTTAATTATTTTTGCTGACTTGCAAGAATACAAATAAATTT
>NW_009617991.1:0-26307 GCF_000690535.1 Cariama cristata
ACTTTCTTCTTCTTCCTGAGTTCCAACCATAGTTCCCTGTTCAACCAGGCCGGTTTTCATCCCCGTCGGCTCATCTTGCGGCACATCGGGACAGCATGCTCTTGTGCCTTTAAGATTACCTCCTTGAAGAGTGTTCAGCCTTCCTGGACCTCTTTCCCCTTCAAAACTTTTTCCCAGGGGACTCTCTTAACCAGTGCCCTGAACAAGCCAAAGTCTGCTCTCCGGAAGTCTAGGGAAGCTGTTTTACTGTCCCCTCTCCTGACTTCACCGAGGATTGAAAACTTTACCATTTTGTGGTCGCTATGCCCAAGGTGACCTCCGACCACCACATCTCCCACCAGTCCTTCTCTATTTGTAAAGAGCAGGTCCAGTGGGGCACCTGCCCTAGTAGGCTCACTTACTGGTTGCATGAGGACGTTATCTTCCACACACTCCAGGAACCTCTTAGACTGTTTCCTTTCTGCTGTGTTGTATTTCCAGCAGCTATCTGGTAAGTTGAAGTCTCCCACGAGAACAAGGGCCAGTGATTGAGAGACTTCTGCCAGCCGCCTGTAGAACACTTCATCTGCCTCTTCATCCTGGTTGGGTGGCCTGTAACAGACTCCCATCAGGATATTTGCCTTATTGGCCTTCCCCCTGATCTTTATCCAAAGGCACTCAACCTCATCAAATGATATGGAGAAAGGCAAAAGAATGACTTAATTACAAAGAAAGAAAAGGTATCCAATTGAGGTTCCCTTTTCTGAGAGCAGAATTATCCAAATTCTGCTTTAAACAGTTGACAATATGTCTTAAGAAAGCTAAGCAATGATAAAAAGCAGTCCAAAGCAGAAGGAAATTCTGATCAAGTCACACAGTGATGCCAAGTATTTTAAGAATTGTTTGGTTGGGGTTTTTTGTTAATAAACGTTGCAAACTGTTACTGGCTTTCTGTGTTTTGCCCTAACCCTGACAACTATAGAGCATTTCATGATATTGGATGACAGGAATCAACAAACTAAGTTCAACTACATCGTTTAAGTATCTACTTCATATATACTGTTCAGCCACGCTATAGGATTCAAATTCATCCATGTAAATGCAAAAGAAAGTTGACAATTTCTGTTTCTCTATTCCACTGCTGAACTGCTCTTGACTGATGAAGAACATCTTGATGATTATCAATGGAAAGATTTAGAATTTTTAAGGCTATAAGGAATTTTGACCCTACATTACCTTTTTGATAGCTTCTGTTCTTGTTAGCCTGTATCTTCTAGCCCACCAGTTCTGATGGAAAGAATCCCAGTGATGGATAATTGATGATATTTGTTTGCAGTTTTTTCAGATTATTAACTGCCTTCACTGTTAACTCACGTGCACCTTATTTATAGTTTGATTTGGCTCTAGGGCTTTTGAGGCACAATTCTTTACAAACAGGATTAGGAGTGAAATCATTGGTGAGATCGCACCATAAGACATAGCATGTTATCAACTCCAGACATGGTGAATAGATTTTATAGTCTTTGTAAAATTCTCAATAGATTATTTTGCCTAATAAGAAGTTAACTTAAGCTGCAATATGATTGCCCATTTATTTAATTATTTTTGAATTATTTTTTTCTGATTTTAATTAGGATTTTTTTTCTTAATGTCTTTTTTTTTCCAGTCTATACCTTCTTGCACAAAACACAAATTGTCCCTGTAATAAAATAATTTCTGATCACAAACTAGTTATAACTGCAAAACAATTTCTTCTGCTTTAAATTTTACACTGCAGTTTTTCAGACTCTCTGGAAATAATAGTATTATTAATCAACTCAACAGAATTCAAGGAGCTCTATTAAAATAAAATAGCCTTTTTTTGCATGCATTCCCCTCAGAAATTTTGAGCAACTAATTTATTTTTACCCTAAACAAAGTTTCTCTGTTAGACCAGGAATAAACCAAATATAAAAGAATTTTGTTCACGTCTTTGGACAACATGAAAATTAAAAGTGAGGGGGTGGGGTGAGGGTGGGTTTATATATGCATAGCAAGATTCTCTGTTAGGTTTGATACTTGATCTACGATTTAACACTCTGGAATCTCATGAGCAACAGACTTTGGTATTTCTGCTTGTTGAAAAGCAGCATTGAATACTGAGAGGCACAGTGAGGTGTTTCAGTGCAATAAACACTTTCTTGGACATTGAAATTCCACCATTACCAAGTCAGATAATTTTAACAGTGATAATGAAGAAAGTATTCTCTTACCACCCAGAGAAATTGTCTGGGATCAGAGTAAAACTCCTGAAAGTAGATCTCTAACTCCACTGTAGTGTTAAGAGGCTACCTGAAGATAGCATTAAACAAGATTTTGGAACCTTTCATCATTTCATGGCCCTGGTTTGCTCCTTAAAGGTTCAGTGTCCAACTCAGAGGCGAGAGTTCTCAGCAGCAATAGTTAGGTGAGGAACAGCAATGTGATGATACATCTATGTTGGTTATATAGTAAACTCATAGTTCATGGATCTCTGCATCATGCTCTATTTTGTGGACTAAGTAGGTAGACCAACTGTTGTCACTGACCAAACTTATTTCTTAGTTTTTTAGGTCTGAAAAACAAACCCTAAACATCATTATATCCGTCTCACATTTGAGATAGGAGCCAGAAATACAAGAAAGAAAGAAAGAAAGAAAGAGCAATGTGCAAGATTTAAACACTCAGTGAGTACCCACAGTTTTCCTTGACTTCTCATTTGTCACAAGTCAAAGAAACACCCAAGGATGCAAGTCACAATTCTGCTAGGCTGCGAGTTCCCAATATTTTTATAGCTGAATCTCAGTTATAAATCTATCTATTGCTTCAGTTCTCCCCTTCCTGTTTCCTTTTTACTCTCTTTCATAAAACTAGCTTCATCTGGAGTGTATTCACAGCCCATTGGAAAGGCTTGTCTCATAGGTTAGGAGCTAATTCTCAGATTACACTTTTCCTAAGCAAGTCAATTACATGTTAGGAGTGACAAAACCATACATTACATAGTATTTTCAATATTATACTGTAGTTTTTCTAACTACTGTAGCTAAATTAATGCAATCAGTTGAAATTTTCTACCCAAAAGTAGAAATTCTGTGTCAAACCTACTAGTATTAACATGTCTTCCTCTTTGGTGATGAAAGATCTTCTGAAGACCTAAACTGTCAGAAGGTGTGGAGATGGATCTGTCATGTGAGGTCGAAATACATTAAAAAAGTAGGCACTTTTGTCTACAGTTGATAACCCCACTGAAACTTGCTTTGCATAAAGGCAACTGCCTAAGGCACCTAGGAAATACAAAGAATTTTTGTATACAAAGCTTTCCTATGCTCTGTCTTCATTACAATCAAATCCATTGTTCAAAATTTTTAATGTTCAACTATTCTGGCAAATCCCCTCACACATATTTTGCGACTGAGTCTAATAAGCTTCTGATCTTTAACAAGAAGATTTTCTCTTTAGTCAGTATGTAGGAACATTAGCTGTTGTCTATAAAGAGTTTTCTTGGTATAGATTAATTGGTAGAAATGTACCAGTAAGCCTTCTTAGATTAAAGATATTTTTTAAGATCTTAACTCATTTTTTTCTGCTTAGAATAAGCTCTTAAAGAAAAATGAGGGGTTTGTCAGTATAACTGCAGCTGAGAATCAAAAAAAATATATACTTGTATCTGACTGTTGTCACTCTTAAGCATAGACAAGACCTGTTCATAAAAGCAAAACGATGAATAATTAGGCAAGATTTCTGTTCTCAGCTACATCAATGTAAAATCTGAGCACTTAGTACTGATATCTGTAGTTGAGTCATGTTTTCAGAGATGCTGCAGCTCTGGTAAGAGGAATTTTTATGAGAGAATTACAATAACAAGCCATTTCATTTGCACACTGTTACTGAAAAGGTAAACTAGAGCTGGAAAGTGTTCTTAACCATTGCTTTTCTTTAACATATTTTAGGCCTCTTAAGTTGTAGACTCAGTGTAACTGCAAAGGATTCAGGCTTAGACCTCACTTGTCATATTCTGGGAAGAAAAAAAAACAACCAAAAAACCATAGGTAGAGTAAAAATGGAAAGGAGTGGTGAGGTGGGGAGTGTGACCTTCCAGACGCCTCCTCATTCCAGATCTATGAATGACTTTCAGAATCTGCTCATAATCCTGCTTTGTTCATACATTTTTTATAGTCAGGTAGGTTAGAGGTATCTGTGAAACACTTGGATACAGCAGAAATTGGCAAATATAGATTAAAATGCTTTCAGAATAGTAATCTCATAAGCACTTGCAATAGACCAGCTAGAAATCTTTCCAGAAAAACGGAGTCTAATCTGCAACAAAACTGTCTCTACATGTGGACAGATCTTGGAAGTTTCAGGTAGCATCTGTACTAGTAAACAACACAGTGCAAAGACCTCTGTGCTGGCCAAGTGACATGGTTTGGCCACATCTGTATAATTAAGGTCTCTTAGCTTAAATCATAACTTGACCCAGACTGCTTCCTGGTAGTGGTCCCCCATCCATACTGACTCCTGCGTATTGCCTAGGAATGCTTGCGATGGGGAGAGCTGGAGTGGGTCAAAGCCGTGCCAGGGGCTATACTAACAATTTAACAGTACAAGGTTGAGTTTCAGTGTCTGGGAATGTTTCCAGGTACTCTTTAACTTGCCATTATAGAGGCAGTTTGAGAGTTCCAGAAGTTGAGATTCTTAGCCAGACGATACCTGGCTAAGCCTTCTCCCATATTTCCTTTTCTGGTATGGTTTGCTCTGTACTACAGTGAGAGGAGAGGGAGAGGAGAGGGAGAGGAGAGAGGAGGAAGCTTTTTGTTAAAATTTATTTACTCTGACATCATTCCTCTGTGGACATCAACGTTGAAGGAATTCTGCCATTTTCCACATGTTCATGTTAGCACTTGCACAGGGAAGGTAAGTGAATAATAGAAAACTTGTACAAAAGACTGTCTTCAAGACAGTAAATATTCTTAAGGCCTTAGGATCGTATAAATGAAAACCATGGATATTTGCATCTGCATTTTTGTTAACATTAAAGTAACAATATTTTGTATGATTGGCCAAAATTAATAATAACAGAGTACTTTTATGTCAAATATACATGTATGCATATAGCTGGAACAAATGTTGCTTTCTTTATTTAGATGGTCGCAGCAATTTTGTCTCCTTTATTGTTCATAGGAAATCTAGAAAGTTATTATATTCATTTATTATATTTCATTTATTATATTCATTTATTATATTTCATTACAGTCATTATACCAAAAAGGCTTGCTGTTGCTGGTGGTGGTGGTGGTGATGTGTTTCACCTAGAAATGTTAGGAATACTTTTTTTCTTCAGTTTTGTAGTTTTCACCAATGCTGCCTTCATATGAGAATTGAGGCAGAACACAATCTTAATGTTAGCTATTTAAAAGTTAACATTAACTAACATTATTTATTTTTAAATGACTGCTAATGTACTTCTGAGAGAAGAAAGAAAGAATGCAAAGTGACCTATCCAAGACATCCTCTAGCCATGAGGCTTAGTATGATGGAAAAATCTACTTCTGTATTATTGAGCTCCCAGCTTTTGAAGCGGGGTTGCTGTACCCAAACCAGTTACTGTGAGTAGTGCCTGGTATTTGCAAACTCCCAGAGTGTGCCCAGGAATTGTTTATGGAAATGCAAAATGACCCAGGCCAAAAAGTCAGGGATGTTATACATCAGGTACCACACTAGCAATTCAATATGATAGATAAGTAAATTTCTGTGCTGGAAACATTATCTGACATTGTTTAATTTACCAGTATAGACATAGCCGATAAGAGTCACATGTTTTAGAATTTTCATAACGGAAGAGTTACAACTCCAAAAATGAGAGGAGTTCAAGATGTAAGAAAGATGTGAGTACTGTTAACATGAGGAGTATCATCATACCAACCTTCAACCCAGTAAGTAATTACAATCCACTAGTTCAATCAGATGATTAAAGTTACAACTTGGACTCCTGGTTCGGAATAACTTACATGGGGAAGACTTCAAACTCTAGATGCCTGTGGTCCTCACCTTCTTTTTCTCCTCAGTAAAAACATTAAGTTTCTTATGAAACAACTGAACTGCTGTAATCTAAATTTTTAAGGCAGATTAAAATTAATGTTAATTTACCTTCTAATACTGGACTCTAAAATGGAGCAGTGCAGGATTTACTTCATAAGCAACTTTTCTTCCCATACAACAGAGCAGGACATATTGTTCAATGTAGTAGTTTTATGAGGTTTTCTACTATCCCCACTTATGAGTGAAAAAGTTCAACAGGTGGTACACACCTGTGGAATTGATGCCGAATGAACAGAGAGAATAAGAAAAGAAATACTCTCTAGAGCTGGGTGGACAGCCACAGGAACCTAAAGTTATCGCAAGATCATCATGGTAGTCATACCAAGACCTCACCAGCTGATAGGTGGTGACTGACTGGGTGCATGCTCTGCTATACGTTATAGTGTAAAGCATGTGACCCTAAACCATCTTTATGAGAACACACAACTCATTACGCTATTACCATAGTCACTCTATAACTTTCACTTATGTTTTCAAAGCTTCAAATGGAAGCTGTATCTATTAGACTTTTAAATGGTGAGATAAAGCAATTGAGTCAGAAATACTGGTTTCAGCCAATCAGAAGGGTGGACAGGAAAGGAAGGAAAGTCAGAGGTACAGGAGTAATCCAGGTAAGAAATTGCCAAGAGATACATATTTTCAGTAGTAACTATAGAAAAACAGGCAGATAAATCTGATCTTTGTGACCAAGGTAAAGTGTCATCCAGTATTTCCTGAATGCTAACATGACTTACTACTATTTCTGAAATAAATCTTCTAGTGTTGCTGTATGAAAAAGCCTAGAAGCAGATAAAATCAAGAAAAGAAGATAGGAACTTGATTTGATTGATCAACACCTCCACAGATAATGCTGGTAGCTTTTATTGGACTGGAAAGTCCACATCTTACTGAAGCTAAAAGTGATAAGCTTTATTGATGAGATAGACTTCCTCCTGCATTGAGCTATCTGCCTGAGCAACGTTGAGCTTTAGAACTGTTTACCGTAGCTGGATCTACAATGCGCTACACAGTAAGATGCTGGCACAGTGTTCACAGTCTGGTATGAACACTAGGAAGCCATAGCAATATTGGTCAGTCCTTCATAACTTCATTTCCCAAATGTTCATAATTAAACAGTTTTTATTTAAGTAATCAGCATGAAATCCTTAGCTTTGTTTTTGCAACCGGTATTGTGTTTATGGAGCCAAATATTGAAAACTTTGATACTGAATACCTTGTATGTGTTAATTTTGGCAACCTTTAAAGATTCTGTAGATGCTTTGCTATGTTACCAACACCCACTCTTCAACCCCCCTGGCCATCAGTCCCTCCAAACCACTGAGACATGTTTCTCTTTTAATACTTTCTTACAGTATTTCTCATGAAAATCACAGGGAATCGTGTGTGATTTCAGCAGAGTGAAACTTGATCTCAAAGTGTCTGTAGGACCAGAAGTTTTTAAAGAAAACATTTCTTAAATCTTGTGTTCACTGCTGCTTCAGCAGGCCAATTAGACTTGATGGGAATTCTAGAAAGCTGTCGCCAGGCATTGCAGCAGGAAGAGCAAACAAGGCCCAAAGCAAATAAACGAATGGGTAAAGCGTGGCCATCCTCAGAACCTCCTTGCTGATGATCTTCTCGTCTTCGCAAAGGGTTGGTGGAGGTACTGGATGAAGGGACTCCAGGTTAATTAGGTTTGACATTAGTTAACAGCAGCAATTACTAGAGAGTAATTAATCAGGGAAAGTCTCCAAACAGAAGGAGAATAAATAAACGGGCAGTAACATTCTGATCCATTTACCCTCTTAGATAAGGACGTGCCCCAGGTGTCAGGCTGAGGTGGGACTAATCTGTCTTGCTCAGTTTCTCCCTGGAACCTGGGTGACTCTTCACACATCCATCTTCCTTCACATGGAGACAAACAAGCATTCACTAAAGCATTAACAGCACAGTTCCTATAAAAAGTCAGGATAAAGAAAACATTAAAATTCCTCTGGCCTCCCCACCCCTTTTCCTCAATCCCCCTGTTTTTTTAAAGAGCTCTTCAGTAAAGTTTTACTAATGCAAGTGAAATCACCTTTCTATTTTCATTAAGCTAGAACAATTTCCATATTCTAGTGGTTTCTGCATCCACAGTCAGCAGTTTTTCATTGCAGCCAATACCAAAGAGCTTCAGCTACCTAATCTGTGAACAGCAAGTTCCCTGGGATTTCTTTTCATGCAGGCCAACGGGGGTAGGTCACGTGGCATGTCCTGAAAAACTACAGTTAGCACCACTAACTAATTTAGAAATCAGCCATGGCTTTACCACAAACATGGGGCATGATGCAGCAGGCAGTTGCACTGCTCCAGAGGCAGCCCGCTAAACCGTGACTTGGTTACCATGCAGTCCCTGCTCCCTCTGCACCGATCAGCAAGAGTCCTGTACCTGGCACAAGTCATCTCCTCTCCCATGTGTCAGCTCAGTTCCGCTGGCTGGTGCAGCATGGGGATCAGATCCAAAGTTCCCACTCCCATAGACCAGGATTAACGCTACAGAGGGTGGTCTCCCCGACACAACCAACTAATAGATATGAATACTCCTTGCAAGAGAGAATTTCCATGTCCTTTCTGCTTGGGTATGAACTGAATTCCAACCCCACTCTTTGAGTTTATAAAGACATTTTTGCCCCCAGCACATCTTTGAATGTAAAGGGACTGAAGAGAGAAGAATAATGCTTATAAAATATTAAAGGCATAATATTCAGAGTCATATTCCATTCATTTACTTTATTCAATAAGGCAGACTTCCTCCAGGTACAATATTGTTAGTGTTATTGGGCTTTTTCCATGCAGATGTCTACATCTTCACCACAAAAAATCCCTGAAATATTGAAACAGAATAAAAATGCTCATATAGAAGTCTAATATTATAGGCTATACAACTTTGATGTAATTCTGTACAGTGCATATTCTGTTCAATATAGCTAGGTTTAAACAACCTAACCTAATAACTTCTCCTAAATAATGACAGAAAATCACAATTCAATTAATACCACTAGATAGTTTAGCTTTTACTTAGCTGCCAACATGTTTGTGGGGAAGGAGCAAGTAAAATTTTAATTATAAAAGTATGGTTGTTTCCAAATAGTTTACTGAAAGAAGGTAAGTTTATAAAACTTCACAGAAGTTACTAAAGACACTATGGAAAAGAAAAAAATGAAGAAAGGAAGAAAGAACTTAGCTAAAAATAAACATAACAGACCAAGTTATGAAAATTAAGAGTAATATATCTAAATCACTGGACTGTGATTTGCAATTAGTTTTTGAGCATACTTTCTAGTACCAAATTAAAAATAAGCAATGTAGACTTTTGGAAAACAAGAACATAATGCATAGAAAGTCTCTGGGTGAAAATCTGGACTCACTGAAGCCAAAGGCAAAATTCCCATTGACTGTAGCAGTGCTGGAGTTTTCTCTATACATGCAAACTCCCATTGACCTGGAGTACAGAAGCTAACCTATAATCCCTTTTATCTTTCATAATTTTTCTTTTATAATGTTTGTCATCATCAAAAACCCAGGTTGTATGGTGAATAGTAACTTAGACAATGCATATCAAAACAGTATGTAACACGTGAAGATTCATTCAACAATTGACTAGTATGCACTAAGTTTACACAATCTACCAAAGACTGCAATAGGGCAACTCAAGGTTTACTCATGTTTTGAACAAGTACAGGATTTGATCTGTATGCTGACACATCTTTACAACCTGGCAGAAGAAAGAAAGGGAGTATTAAGCTGAAGATGGGGCAAGGTGTTTGAAACATTTAATTCAGCCTGAGATACTATTTAAATTATTGAGACGTTGCCGTTCACTATGTCCATGGAAGGAAATGGGCAGCTCAGAGAGTTTAAGTTAGATATTTCAAGTTACTTAAGGTGACTATACCCGCCCTGGACTTTGTGACCACAGGTGCGTCACTTAACTTTTCTGTGCCTCAATTCCTCACTTGTAAAATGGACTAATAGTATTCTCTGCCTAAAGAGGAAGATGGGTTAATATAAATGCAGCAAAATGTGTGATGTTTTCAGAATAATCAGTGTGAGGCTTTCGGTAATAAAGACAATAAAAGTACAATAAATGATGGCTTATTGTAAACGCAAAAGAGTTCCATGCATATTGGTGGAGATGTGGAAGAGTGCAATGTAGTGACAGCACTGCTGGTTTGCAGAGCAGATCACTGGATTTATGCAGAGCTGCATTGAGAGAAAAAGGTCTCAAACAACTTCAAAGAGGCTTGGTCACAGCAAGGCATGAACATGGCTGTCCTCTTTTTGGATTCCTGTCAATGTATCAGCAGGATGCTGATGTACAGAGAGACTTTACTGACTTCCATTTCCATAAGTATAGGCATATTTGCTTCACTCCACTGCAAATGTTGACATGCCCTTAGGTTTAAGGAATGAGTGATTAGAGATTTTAGGTGTAAAGTGCTGTGAAAGAGAGGGCTTGGGGAATTCTTTTGGGTACTCGTAAACACTGTAAGATGATTTTTTAAACTATTTTTAAGTGCACTGTAACAAAAGAAAAATCAACTTTCCTTTTCTTGCAGCAATGCAAGTTGACACTAGGCACAAATACAAAGCTTGGTTTGTTGTTATTTAAACTTCTTTAATCCTGACTACTGGTGCTTGTGGTGAAGGAAGGCATAGTTGGAGAGAAGCCATATTTTTTCAAATTGATTAAAAACACCTTTTGAACAATAAATAACTTTAGTGGGCTGACCTCTAAATCAAATGATACTGCAAAGTTCTGCAGTATAAAATAAGATTCCTTTTCCCAGCATTTTTTAATGTTGGCTTGTCAAGTATTCTTTTTGACAAGCTTCCGGCTTAAAGATCTGTTATTTACTCCTTGTCAAACAACTATGCTTCCAGTAGACTTTACAGGTTAAAAATATTCAAGGGAAAACAACCTCTCTTTGCTTAGTGTGGGTGTCTTTGGTGCTGTTTGATCACATATAGATAGCACTGGAGAAATTGCTGGCATTGTTTCATGTCATCTGATAAAACAAGGCAATAAATTTTACTGCAAGTTGGCAGCAGGAAGAGCTGCTGCAGGTCAGGTCTGAGGTGAGCACTACTTTTATAAGGATTGAAGGAGACAGTGAAAATAAGTCAAATTGCAGGAGCTGGAGAAAGCAGACAGCATAAAGTCAAGGGGTTTGGACACAATATTTTCTTTCTGCAGAGCTGGCTTATAAACTTGCAGTCAAAATAAGATTACATTTGTCTTGATTTAGCTCCATAACTGGTGTCATTGACACTCATTCCACAACATCTGTCAGTCATCATTACAAAAAATAGATCAGAAAAGCTCAAAAAAAGTAGACAGGGTAGCAGGAAAGTGCCATACATGAACAATGAAAAAGACATCCAGTATGAAGACACATTATTTTACCCTATGAAAGGACCTTACTCTGCAGGGATCTCACTTGCTTGAAAAGTTTGGCTGTCTAAATGAGGATTCTACAAATGAAAAATATTGTTATTTTCATAAATGTCACCAGGCTGCGAGTGCTTACCTACTGTTAACCCAGCTGTCCAACCAGCTCTGCTTGCTCCTTTTCTCTTCAGCTACACATAAACTGATATAAAAGTTCTCCTCAGAAGAAAAGTTTTGATGTTATTTCCTCACAGTTCTAATGTATCAAGTTTCTAATAGTTTTCCTCAAGGTCTGAGAGGACAGGATAGCTCAGGTCTTCTCCAGCAAAAAGCTTGCTGAAGCCTTTGTGTTTCTCTTTAGATCCTCCTTTAGCAAACAGCTTCCATCACCAGATTTGCTGCAATTTAGGATAGGGAAGGAAGGACCTTTTGTGCTTTTTATGAGTTTCAAATTGTATATGAAAGCACCAGTCACAAGCTGTGTTGAGTTCAGTGTAACCTACTGTCTCTCAACTATAGATGAAAACACTGGAGCCGCAAATGTCTTCTATGGGTTACCAGGTTCCACTGCAGTTTACAAAGAAAACACAAACATCATTAAAGCAAAGCATTTTCTTCAAAACTGTTTACTCAAGTTCCCAAGAGTCCTTCTCAAGACGTGGCAGAGAATCTAAATTTCAAAGACGAAGCATATGAATTCTAACCTAAGCATTCAAGTGCTGCAATAGGCCCATTGCTTCTTGTTTTTCACAGAAATTGGAGAGTTTATTTTGCCTTTTAAATGGACATAACATTTATTAAAACTTAGCCAGAAATTTAAATTTTGTATCAGCTTTTGTCTGTGTGACATGAAGCAATAATGAATCAAGTCCAGAATGCTTAAGGGCTAATTCATTATGTTACACACTGCACCTTCATAACTTGCAGTGAAAGATAGCCTTTACAGAGAAAGAGTAACTAAAAAGGAAGTATATCTTTAATTGTTACAAACTTTGTCTGAACACATCTTCTTTTCCTGATGCCAGAGAATAAGTAGCCCCAAGCAAATGTGATGCATCTTGGAGTGCAACACTACAGAAAATTGGGCATCCTTTTACTTACCCTTCATAATGTTAACACTGAATCTTTTCAATCCTTGGCATAACCACAAGCTTTCTAAAGTTATTATTTGTATCTTCTTTTATAGGCAGCTGGAGCATTTGAGATAGACACTATGAAACCTGTTTAATTGCATTAACGCCAATGAAGGTAGCATTTTATACCATCATAGTAGTTTTTTATGAACAGGTGACTGTTCCAGAATGTTTAAAAACCACCATGGTCTCCCATAAGTGTGTCTAGGATTACACAGGTTTCTCATCTGGTTACTTAACAGAATGCAAAAGACCAGGATCCTGGAAGCTCAGGTGTACAGTTTATTATACTGGGTATATCCACCACACAAGAACAGTGTTCTGAAAACTCTTTACACCTACCTTAGATTTTGCATTATGAAAAGAAAGAAAAAAAGAAAAAAAAAAAAGAAAAAAAAAGGGGGGGAAGGGGGGGAAGATCTTACTAATTTTTTTTCATGCAATGCTTAAAAAATAAAAGTAAGAGTAATTTCTACTTTTTCATTATGATTTCAGATGTAGTCTCAGTTCTCTTTAAAGATGTATATTAATAATCCACAAAAGCGAAATTCTTCCCAGGATGATTTGAATTTTAATCTGTTCATTTTTTTGTCAAAATAGTGAATTTCATGAAAAATACGAATACTTTTTTGTTTTAACTTTTTCTAAATTAAAACATTTCAGATCATTATTTCTAGGAAGTTCACGTTTTGGTAGAAATTCTGTCTCTCTAAAAACTGACATCTACTTCTGTCTGAACACTTGCAAATCTAGTCAAAGCTCTGACATTTTGGACAGTTAAAAATTGAACTTCAATAAAAAGAGATCTCTTTTAGAAAAATGTCATATAAAGCACTGCTATTTCAACCAGCTTTAATCTTCACCTTCTTGAGCTAGAAAACATTTAATTCTGTTTCATACTACAGGTGAAGACATTCCTTCAGCTGTGACTCAGATGTACCAACATTAGACTAAAACAAGTTTAGTACAGCATTTGTAGAAGCAACTCACTTTTCTTTATTCTGCAGTGTTAATTAGAGGTGGCTGTAATTTGAATGTGAAAAAAAAATCATTTCAATAGCTACAGAGGAGCTTCTTGTCCATTTGTGTTCTCATCTACAAGGTCTGCTAACTAGAAGTAAACAAATTATTTATTGGGATGAGTTTATACAGTGGATTTGTCCACTTTTCCATTCTCAAACTGTGACTCAACCACTTTGAAAAAAAGAAGGATTGGGCTTTTTCTATAGTTAGTTTTAATGACTGGAGGTTGTTTGCGTAACCCTTGAGAAACTTGCACTTTCAGGGTGATCAATCTATTGTTTGGTGACCCCATGGTGAAGCATTAGCCCAAGGTCAGTGAGGACCAGGAAGGTTGCCAAAAGCTCAACCATTTTCTGTGGGCTGTGGGAAGCATCCAGAGAGGCAGCCCTACTTTTCAGGAACAGAAATGGTATGGTTTCCATCTCTGCCTGAGTGTTATTTTAATATTAACAACAGCTAGGAAAAGAGGGTTGCTTTAGTCTTTGGGGGTTTCACTTCAATATTCGATTCAGTTCAGTTTTCACATCCACAGAAACAACAGTCTCAAATTCTAAATGGCTTTTAGGAACCTGATAAGATAGTAGATTTTGTTCATATACCTTTGAAAAATCTACTTTTTAAGCTCTACCTGCTCAAAGGTTTTTCTAGATGATTCAGTGTGCTCTAGATAACACACATGACACTCTATTTCTAACTAATATGTAAGCTCAAACTGTGCCATTTCAAGACAGTAAAACTGACCATGTCTAGAGTGGACACAGTTTAACCTGTATAAAAATACTTGTACTGAAATATTTATTATCAGTTTAAGCACTTTTCCATGGTAAAACTGTAATTTTAGCAATGAATAGCATTGTCTTTTTAGGGATATCACAAAAAAAAAGAAAAAACAAACCGTGCTTTAATAGCTCAAAGTCCCTATCTAACTTCACCACTTCTCAAATATCAATAGCATGGATATTGTAACTAAAAACAATCAGAAACAAGATTTACTTTCTTATTAGAAAGAAAAAAGAAAGGTCCTTAAAACTAGCTTCCTATGAAATTAAATTCCCTGGGAAATTATTTTCTAGAGCAGATAAGTGTGTCTTCCAAAGAATAACTTTAGCAAGACTTTATAATTCAAAATAAAAATGAAAAATAGCTAGCATTTAAAAAAATTATATTATTCCTTTGGAAAATAACAAAATGAATAGGTTTGATCTTATCAAAATAGTTCTGTATTTTTCCTTTTAAAACAGTTTCACTAAAAACTGTTTCCTTCTGTAAAACAAGTTGATTTTTGTGAGTCAGCAATTTTCCAATGCAAAAACATTCTGTTGGAAAATTGCCAAAAAGTTCTAGCTGTGGATATTATCAATTTTGAGACACCTGAACAAAATAGCAAGCAGTAGGTGAGAGTATATGTGTAAATCTAAGTAATATACAACTTACTTGTCTTGCTTTAAGCTGGACTTTGAAGGGAAACAAATATTTTGCTCATTTTTCTCAGTAGAATATTTACCGAATTCATGTATGTTATGTTCTGTTGTCTACCAATATTTTTACATACATCTTTTTAAATAAAAATTATTGATGCATTTCTGGAATCCACAGGCTACTACATGTTTATAAAAGTGTTAGCAAAATATTTATCACATTTCCTGTGTTGTGAGGTTGAGACTTGTCTGTTCTCACAGGCACACACACATGCACAATCACGAGTTCAGGATCAAACCTCTGACAGCAAGTATATAATAAGCAGTCCTTGGAAAACACACTTAGATCTGCTTAGGCAAAGTATTATGTGAGGGCTACTAGGCATCACAATAACGTTGGTCAAAATAAATAGCTCACAAGACAAATAAATAGGTTGAAATGTATTTGCATTACAAACTTTTTTTTAAAATAGTATCTTAACCCAAAGAAAAGAAGCAATGCATCAGATAACCTTTTTTCCCCACAAACAAGTCAGCCAGCTGCACCACCACGTTTCTTTTCAAAGGCCCTTGAATGCATTGCATAGAGCAGCTAACAACTTTTCATCTCTACCAAATTGGAAGTACCTGAACCAGCTCCCTCCCACACCTCCAGTCCCATGAGCTTCCTGGTGTCTTTATTTTCTCCATTTTGTAAATCCTTTAAACATAAAAATAGAAATGAGGAAACAAGCCTAAAGATGTGAGGAGAACACTGGGGGATGTGAGGGGTTTTAACAGGTTTTTGAGCCAGACACATGTTACCACATGGTTCGCATTACAGGCCAGTGTATTAAGAGTAGACCACCACAACACACAGGTGGAAGTGTGAGTCTGGGAGCCATTGAAGTTGGAACACTGAGAATTTTCCCAGTGTATCACAATTACAGGAACATCTGTGTTAAACAACTTCGTGCCAATCTGCTGTGAAAATTTGGTGTTCAACAGCCCGCAACATTTCTAATTTCTTACTTGTTGTGGGGTGGTCTTGTGTGACACACTGTGATCACTGGTTTCAGAGCCATGAAACGGTTTCTTTTTCACACCTTCCTTTTATGTGTGTGCTTACCAATTCAGAACAGTTTCTGATTCTGTGTAGAGCATGGTCTATATTTAAAAGAAAGTAAAAATTAGTTAGAAAACAAAATCTATGCAAGATAAGGATCTTCTGCTGGATTAAACATACTTACACCAGCTGAAAATACTAATTCCAGGGTTAGAAGCGAAAACGTAGTTCTCAACAGATCTAGCACTGGCTAAGGGAGTGAATGTGAGAACAAAGGTAAAAACTAACAGTTTTTTAAAGATAATATTCCTTAAGTTATAAAATATCATGAAGTGACCTCTGGTTTATAGCTATGAGGAAATTAAAGGTGTTTATAAGTGATGGTTACCACTCCCATCAAGGAATATCACAGCACAAGACTGTGCCAACTAGGGTACTTCTAGTTATACAATAAATAGTACTAACAGGACACTCCAGACTTCAGCAGTTTCGACCTGGAACGAGACAGGAACAAGAAGAAAGTTTCTCTGAGACTCAGTATTCACAGAAGTTGCTCCTAGCTGTGTGAAGCATATACAGCTTCCTCACTCCTCACCTCTCCCGTCCCAGGAACATTTCTGTTAAGTGGCATAGCCAAGTCCTGCTATTATTGTCATTGAAAACGGATCATTTAACAAACTGCTGAATTCAACCAACAGGTTACATCTAACTGTTGCTGATGGTAGAGAAATCTCTCTGGGATTTGTCTTACCTGACTTTAGCAGTTTAAGAGTTAGGTGCCTGCAGTAATGCATGAAGACCTCTCCAAATCTTACGGAATGAGAAGAGCACCTTCAGAAGACAGTTCATCCTGTATCTCCACCATCACCTAAAAACTAGAATGCATCACTATCCAAAAGGACTTGCATTTATTTGTCGACTGTCTACAGGATGAACCTCAGTAACTAGTTTAAACTAGATTCCTAACTTTTGAATGGTTAAAATCAGATGTAAAGGATTTCACTGTCAGTAATGTTGATGGGTCAGAATTCATAGCAGTGACAAGTTTCTTTGAGGCACTGCTCAGCTTCTCTTCCAAATGTCTTCTTTACCGCTCTAGTCCTTAGCTGACAGGTGATTAGTAAAGCATACAATCTACTTATGGGATTAACTCTGCTCTTTTCCTTCTACAGACAACCGGTACAATTTTGCTGAACAACAGAAGCATGAAGACAGGAACAGTTCTTCTAAAATATGTGATGTTGAGGGTGTATCTGGGGCAAAATTAAACCATTTGGCTTACTTGCTTACATTCCTTTCAAAAAGGGGATCTGATTATTTGCACTGAATTTACAATTATATATTCAGTTGAATTGAACCCAGATGTCAATAAATGCCCAAATGTAGAGTAAAGCAGGAAAAGGTAGCAGAAGTGGAAAATTCTACTAGTGGTGGTGAGCAAAATGTATTATGACCTTACATAATGAACTATCAGCCAAAAGAAATCTGAGATTTCGTGTGGATCTTGTCTCAAAAGTAGTGTTTGGGATTAAGATAAGTACCGAGCTAAAGTTATAGTAATTTATTTCTACTAGTATAAAAGAAAAACCTTGTATCAAGATTTAAGCTAAATTTCTGTTCTTAGTTTAGAGTATGTGCAAAATCTATGCAGTAATTAAACTCTGAAAAAAGATCTAAAATGTGACCCACTGAGATGTAGCCATCCGTTCTTTTCAGAGATGTGTTTTAGTGATGTTGGATATTCTAGGTGTAAAAGCCTTGCTTTTCTTGTCAGTTTTGTGAAGGCAAAACTTTAGTTTATCCCACAAAAAATTCCAAAATATTTCTCACTCTCTGCACAGTTAGATCACTTGTTCACTGAGTGACAGCTTATAGCTACATACAAGAAATCTACCCCATATGAACAGAGCTTAGCTGCCAAAGGTTCACATTCTAGTCAAAATGCAGCCAATATTTAACAAATAACTTCCTCTCAAAAGAGGCTATTTCCATGTCAAGTTATGTGCCAAATTTCCTGCAGGTGAAAATGGCCATAAGTCCCATTTTTCCTATTGACATTTCCCCATTTATACCAACAAAGTATTTGGCTCCTTAAGCTATTTTAATGAAAGCTGTTCATAACAGACAGACTTTTTCAGTTATTCTTTTTATAGGAAAAATAATGGTTTCGTGGGATTGTTTTGAGTTTTGAGTTTTGTAGTTCTGTTATTCTCAAGAATTGCTGGAACATTTTTACACAGATTTCCACAAAAAAAAAAAAAATCATTTTCAGACAGAAACTATGAATACAAACGTTGGGAATGGATAGTGATCAATTAAGAGGACTATGAGAGAATTGGAAGAAAGGATAGAATGGAAGAGTTATGCAACTTAAATTATATTTGCCATTGCTCTTCCAGCTACCAGCATTACTAAGGAAAAGTAAATTATGAATCTTTTTAACATTAATTTGTATTATTGCTTCACATTATTGTTGTTTGACTCAATGACATAAAAAATAAATACATAAGAAACAGTTTGTGTTTGAAACATTGGTTATTTCAAACCAGCATATTATTAACCGAAGAATATCCAGCTAACAGGGTAATTAATTTGATACTTAGAGTCATTAGCTTCACAATATCCATTTTGGCTAATAAGCATTCTGGAAATGTTCTAAAGGGATTGTTAGGATACAATATACAAAAGGGGACATAATAGCAGATTGAATGAGTGATGGTAGGAAAATGCACAGAGGACAAATGAAATCTAACTATGCTTTAGGGCTAACTTTTCATTACCTTGTATCTTACATACTAATTTATAGGATTAACCTGAAGAAAAAATCAGTATGAAATGCACATCCTGATGTGCAAATTCTGGACAAAGTATGAGAACAACAAAATTATTTAAGAAATACAGAAGCAAAAAAAAATTATCAAGGAGAGCAAAAAAAGTGGTTTTCTTAACCATTCCCTAAATGGGAATGTGTGGTTATTTTTTCTGTAGGTTCAAGGACAACAAGGAGTCTGACTTATGAAGCGTACTGCAGGGTTTTCCCTCATCTTCCTCAGTGTAAGCAAAGAGTCAGTGAAATTGATGTAGGGTAAAAACCCAGTCTCACATCGATGAGAAATAACCCAAAGCTGCAAACAGAATCACTCATGCAACCTTCTTTGCAGAATCAGAGCCGAAAACAACAGTAATCTAAGCTGTTGTTGGGGAGGAGGAGGGGGGGAGAAAAAGGCAGATACTGTGATTACATCTTCTCAAGTAAATAACAGAGACCAGGACCCGATCTCTGGCTGCAGGCCAAAGGATGTGGCACAACTCACACCCTCACCGCACCAGGATCCCTGCAGCCGAGATGGCTCAGGCAGCTCCCCACACCTTGCCAGGCATTGTGCAGGACTGCGCTCACCAGCCAGGGCCAAAACCGTGCTAGGGACCACGCTAACAGTCTAACAGTAATTGCATGCAAGTGTCTTGGCTTGTGCCCTGGCCCCGTTTCATCCACCAGCACTGACACTGCCATGGGGAACTGATTTGAGGAGGAGTGGTGGAGGAAGGCTTGTGCAGAGAAAATCAATGCTGTGACTGTAAGGGGAACTTTTGTCTGTAAGCTTTTGTTATTCAGCTGAAGGGCCCACTTCCAGGGCAAAGCTGTACATATTTCAATAGAAGATCAAGTCTCACAAAGGGTTGCCCAAATACTTACTGTCTAATAAAGAGTCAGCAAATTTATGTTGTAGTAAAACCAATTGGGAGTAAAATTCCTTAAAAAAAAATACTCCATTCATCTGACTACAAAGTGAGTTGCAATAAATACAGTATTGAGAAACAGAGTGGCTTAGCAGGGTTTTAAGTAGTCTCTGCATTCTCACTGCTGCTCCCACACACGCACACACACACAGACTACCACACGCTCTTCATCGTGCTGCTAAAAGCAAACAGTGGATATGACGGACAAACATTGTAAGCACAGATGTGTCCATTATAACCAGCATGAACTATGCTCATGAGGAGCGCTGTCACTTCTGAAAATCCAAGTGTCTCCGGCTGCGAAAAAGCAGTGGGGTGTGAGAACAAAAGAAAGAGATGTTGTGATTAAGGCAGGGCTAATGGTTCATTAACAATATCCAAGGCCTGGCTCTACAGCTTAGAAGTTAAGGATTTATTTCAAAATTACCTTTGGGCTTTCTTTTTTTTTGTTGTTACTGTTCGTTTCTTTTCTCTGTCTTTTGAAAAGGATTTGTAGCTTCCTCTCTTGCCCTTTTGTCTGATGGCTCTGAAAATATGAAGCAAATGAAAACACAGATCTAGTGAAAACAATATTTTTTTCCTTTCTCATCTCTTTTTTCAACCCTCTCTCTGATGTGTGAGTCTAAGGCAAGGGCAGAGAGGAGAGGCAGCTTTCCTTGCTACGATGCTGGCCCTACCCTGGATTTTGGGGTCCAGCTTGACAATCTGAGGGCAACTTTCAGAGCAGGTACAGTACTCCCCTGAGACAAAAACACCACTGAAAACTCTCCAACAATTTAAAAGTAGTGTGGTTGTGTTCCAGTCCCCTTTTTGGCACTTGTTCATTTGATATAGAGGCATGATGTTAGCTTGTGTCTACATGGCTAAATGAAAAAGGCCAATGAATTAACTTAGGTGCTATGGCTGCTGTCAGATGCCCAGGGACTGTTCACAAATTAGCTTGTTCCAAAACCCTTTTTCCAGCTGACACTGAGAACAAAACTGCGTGAGACTGCACTTCTGCTCTCTGGCATTGTCCGGCATTGTCCGGCATTGTCCTCAACCACTACCATCAGCCCCAACTCATACCTCAGGCATGCAGCACATACTTTTAGTTCAATGTTGCAAAAGCATCTTGCTGATGGGCTGCATCATGGCCCTGCACAAACACATATACCATCCTAATTATGCCATAAAGCCAAGGGATTGCACATAATGTCCAGAGGCGCCACCAGGTCAAGTGCTATATGCTGGGAGGTCAGTCGGTCTGCTGCAGAGCGAGCCAGTGCCGGAAAGCCAGTGCACAAGTGGGCTCCCTGCTGCAGCAAGCAGTACAAACAATCGATGCTCTGGCTCTGCAGCTCCCAGAGCAGTTCTAGAGCACCCACCGGTGCCTCTTAGTAATTCTCACGGTTTCCTTGATTTGCATGACTCTAAAATGTGCCTTTTAGTGTGTTGGAAGGGAGGAACCTTCCTGTCCTTCCTCAGCCACTGGCCCAGAAATGCCTTCAGATATTTCCAAGTGTCCTCATTCCTGGCTTCTCAGCCAAAGGCATGTCACATGGCACAGGACTGATCCTTACCTCTTCCTAATTGTGCTGGTAGTGCAGAGATGTAGACAGGAGAGTACAGAAGCACTGAAGAGCAGTTCAGAAATTATTTCAGACTTGTCTGGGCAACAGTGAATGCTGGTGAGGTTATCTGCAAGATTCAGTCTCATGTGGAAATCGCTACTGTGCCCCCTTGTTGCTGCAATGAACCTGCTGTAGGTCCGGGGAGAACAAGTAGTAGACGTTATTACCATGAGGAATTCACAACCTTCAGTTAAGCATTTCCATTTCCTATATGATACTCAAACTTCAGCAAGAACTAACAAGTGGAGCAGGGAAATCCTAAACAACAGCACATTTGATCTGGCAATTGCTTAAGTTGGTTAGTTGGGAAGCATTATACACAAGACCATATCTTAAATCTCATGTTTTGTTGTAATTAATCAGGATATTCCTTTATCTCCTCTTCGCATCCAGAATCTTCTCTGACTGTTGCCACCTGCACATTTGCTGTCAGAAGTGTGGTGAGAGTGACTCCTTTAATTAGGACTCCTGGAATTAGAAGAGTGAGGTTTATCACAGAGGTTCAGATAGTTCCTGGGAGGACTTCTGGTGTATTAATCCTTTAGTTTTCACATTAACCTCCTACAAAGGCACAGGTTGGACACTGCCTGCCTGGGAAGCATCTCTGCTGAAAAGGCCCTGGTGTCCTGGTGAGCACAAGCTGGTCATGATCCAGAAGTGCATCCTGACAGCACCCTGGGATACATGAACAGGAGTACAGCTAAGAGATCTTTGAAGTGGCTTTCCACTTACTCAGCACTTATTAGACCACTTCTAGATACTGTGTCCAGTTTTGGACTCCCCACTACAAGAGAGATATCAATAAACAAGTGAATTCAGCAAAAAGCAACCGAAATGATTGGACAACTTGCCCTCTAAGAAGTTGAGGAAGCTGACCCCGTTTGGCCAAGAGAAGAGACAGCTTCAGATGGACCTAACAGCAGCTTGACAGTGCCTAAATACAGATTACCAGAAAGATGGAGGCAGGTTTTCCATGGTGGCACATGGCACAGGATGCCATACTGACAATTTACATAAATTAAAACAGAAGAGGTTCTGACTTTATATAGGGGAAAACCTTTTCACAATTAGGACAACAAAGTTTTGGAACAGGTTGCCCAGAGAAGTTGTATAGTCTCCATTCTTGGAGGTTTTCCAGATGTATCACAGAATCATAGAACGGTTTGGTTGGAAGGGACCTTAAAGACCATCTGGTTCCAACCCCCCTGCCATGGGCAGGGACACCTTCCACCAGACTAGGTTGCTCAAAGCCCCGTCCAACCTGGCCTTAAACACTTCCAGGGATGGGGCATCCACAGCTTCTGTGGGCAACCTGTACCACTGTCTCACCACCCTCACCGTGAATAATTTCTTCCTTATATCTAATCTAAATCTTCCCTCTTCCAGTTTAAAGCCATTGCCCCTTGTCCTATCACTCCCTGCTCTTGTAAAAAGTCCCTTCCCAGCTTTCTTGTAGGCCCCTTTAGGTACTGGAAGGCTGCTCTAAGGTGTCCCCGGACCCTTCTCTTCTCCAGGCTGAACAACCCCAACTCTCTCAGTCTGTCTTCACAGCAGAGGTGCTCCAGCCCTCTGATCATCTTCATGGCCTCCTCTGGACTTGCTCCAACAGGTCTATGTCCTTCTTGTATTGGAGATCCCAGAGCTGAAGGCTCTATTGGGGTCTCAACAGAGTGGAGGAGAGGAGCAGAATCCCCTCCCTCAATCTGCTGGTCATGATGCTTTGGATGCAACCCAGGATATGATTGGCTTTCTGGGCTGTCAGTGCACATTGCTGGGTCATGTTCAGCTTCTCATCAACCAACACCTCCAAGTCCTTCTCCTCAGGGCTGCTCTCAATCCATTCTCCATCCAGCCTGTATTTGTGCTTGGGATTGCCCTGACCCATGTGCAGGACCTTACACTTGGTCTTGTTGAAGTTTATGAGGCCCACCTCTCCAGCCTGTCAAGGAGACGACCTGCCTCTGAATGGCATCCCTTCCCTTCCAGCATGTTGACTGCACCTGACTGGATAAAACCCTAAGCAGCCTGGCCTGACATCAGAGCTTACACTGCTGTGAGGAGGCTGGACTAGAGACCTTCTGAGATGATACCCTCTGATCTGAATTATCCCATCATCTGAAAGTTGGATGTATTGAGCTTGTGTTATTGCAGGCTCTCCACTTAGTCAGTGGAGAGAAACAAGCACCTTTAAAGGGTTATTCATCTGACCTAACTCAAAAGCCTAGCTAGAGCTGAGATTGCTCACCTGTGAAAGTTCTTGTTTCAATCCATAAGAAGAACCTCAAGTAGGTAATTAAACTTCAGTCATCCAACACATAAATCACTAAAATTTGGTGAGAAGTCTCCCAGTCTTATATCTTATTCCTTCTTTTGCCTACTGACATTCGAACTTTCCTCCCCAGTGCTTGTATCCTAGGATTCTCCTGGAGGTCAAGGGACTTCCACAGGATACTTTGTGCAGAGAACTGTTGTAAGATACACGGGCACTGTCTGTATTGGCAAATAAAATGGGAAGAAGGTGCTACCTAAAGCAGTGAACCACAATTGCCTGTACTCTTTAACGGTTAACACCCTCTCTGTCACAGCTGTAGCTCCTGCCAGATGCCACTCTCAGACATAAATCCTGGCAACATTTGGGGACTACCTTGTTTGGGAGAAGTCAGAAAGCCAAACTGTGTGGTTATAAGCTGTCCCAGGTCAGGGACAATCTCTAGGCCTGTAGTGGACAGTCCTGCTGCCCTAACCATAGCCAGTGGACAGTCCTGAGCAAACTGGTAGGAGTGTAATCCTTTAATGATCACCAAACTTTAGTTTATAAAACCTGTTTTATTTTCCTAATAAATAAATGGCCTTCCTGTGCTAGCTCCATGACTGGAGATTAATACAGTCTGGGATCACTGCCCAGTCACTTCTGCCAACACAGGAGCCATTCCAGGAGACATGTTCCTCTGACTCCCTGGTTAGATTTCAGTATATTTGAATTTTCCATTTGTAGATTATAATTTTTTCCAGCCCATGATATTCTGGTAATGTACTAGATCTGTTCGAAAGCAGAATCAGCAACACTTTGCCATGCTAATTCATCTGCCACAGTGGCAGTATCTAAATGTCCACTTGAAATCTCTCTGGGTAAATAAATCTTGCCCTATTGTAGTGAACTGTGCAGTAGTTTGATCTTTGCATCACCTTGCTTTAGATGTTTAGCAGTAAGGCTGATTGTTACAGAAAAATTCTGTAGTAAAACTGTAAAGTACAGTATTCAGCATCAAAAACCTGATCACAAATGTGAACAATGTATCACTATGAATCTGATCCTGCCCAATCCTTCATGTATTTTCTACTTCAAGTTCCTGTGGGAATGCCTACAAGCTATTTTAAGACACTCCTCCAGTACAAATTAATAGCAGACAGGAGCAGCAAATCTACAGGCACTTCCCAGGCATGACTGGAGGCCACCCTCTCAACTGAGCAGATCCCTCTAAGCTGTGGAGACGACACAGCTCAGTTTAAAGCAAGAAAACCACTAAGTGGTGTAATGGATTAGAAAATCTCTAGGCTTGCCTGTACGTGAGGTAGATGGCTTTCTGAGCATACTTCCCACCCCTTTTCTACTCCAGAGACCTTTTTACCAGATACATGGATATACTCTATATTAGTAGAATATCAGACAAATTTGGGATGCTAGTGGCATAGAAATCTTGCAAAATTAAGATCTTTGTCAGCACCTCAGAGACCATTCACTTCAATAGCAGTAATGATGCTAATTATAACTATTCATACAGGAAGATCATCAATGTTAATATGTGGACCTTTAAGACTGTTTGGCCACTGCTAGCACACAGTTCTTCCCATGTGTAATATCTTACAAGGACAGTGTTGTAAGTGTCTCACCAATCTTATGAGAAAGTGTAACCCTGCAGAGCAAGGAGTTGTGACTGCCACTGCCTTGGCGTATGAACAAACGAGCTGACTCTGAAGCTGCTGGCTCTGGTGCACCATCCTGAACTCTGTGAGAAGAACTGCCCTTCCCAGACCAGCATCAGCATGCAGACGTGTGAGAGGATAAGGCAAGGTGCGTGGGACAGGGGCAGCAGCATTGATCTGTACACCAGAAGGTTGTTAGGATCCTAGGGCAGTTTGTCGTGATAGGTGCATAGAGCTAAATGAAGGAATATATGTGGGCTAGAGGCTTAAATGGGCTTGACAGAAAGATCAGCCAGGTGAGGAACAGAGGATTGGAGTCCTTGTTTGGGGAACGTAAAGTGAACACAGAGGTCAGAAGCCAGGAGACCAGGAGCTGCTGCTATGCTGCTTCTGAGGGCAGTCCTCAAACAAACTCCGTTTGAGAAACCCCTGGTTTATTTCACAGACTTCCTCCCACCGTTGTACGCAGACCAGAGCACCAGTCCTGTGTATGCTCAGCTACAAATCTAGGAGAGATCTTGCTACTAGCATGGGGACTGACACGAGTGACATTAAACATGTGCATACAGTTTGGGTGCTACTGTGATATACATAATAAATAATAACAAGTATAAAAACACACCTACCTTTTAGCAGCCATATCTCATCCATATTTGTAGATCCACAGCCATAAACATTATAAATATAGCTGAAATCGTCCAATATATATTGAATGCAGATATTCCAGGATGCCTATAAAACACATTGAAAAATGTGAATTGATTACATAAGCAGCTTTTTTAATGAATAAAGTCTATAGATTTTACAGTATTCCTCTCTCTCAAATCTTGTAAAATACATGGAAGTCTTAATTATAGCTGAAGATATCTGAACTATGTTGGCCTTTGATTTTATAATACAATAT
>NW_009617991.1:26336-34860 GCF_000690535.1 Cariama cristata
ATAAATTCAGTATTTGTTATAAATTAGTTTAAATTTATAAGTCTATCAAAATACCTCCTGGTTCCTGTTAATGTTTAGGAAACATTTCAGAAATGTTTCAGGTTCCTGGCTGAAAGAATTGCTGAGCTTCTGTTGATCGAACGTCTTGAAATAATCAACAGTTATATGTACTGTATGAGTAACACACATGCAAATGTTGTGTGTGTAGGTAACAGAGATACAGAAGGAACGGAAGGGAAGTAGAAGTAGTCGTTTATGTGTAAGTACTTCCTCCAGTAAGATGTTTGGATCTAAATGATCCATCCTGAGCCAGTTGTAAATCACCTTTTGCTTCGGAGGGTATGAAATAGATGGGCTGCCTTTCAAATAGCACCCTAAATCCCTGCAGGTCCTGGCCAGGGACATTCAGTTTGCTAGTAGAGAGCCAGCTGGTGAAATTCATACAGTACCACCCTCACGTACTTGGCTTTGCAGTGTTGTGCTGAGACTTCAACTCTTGCTTTTTTGTCACATTCATGTCAGTGTTCATGTAAAGCGAGTTTCACTTCTCACCCTGGAGATAATTAATATCTGGGTCACAGTAAAAGGTGCCAAGAGTCAGGTGCCGCAGCTGAAGATGGTTAAAAAAATGTTCCCTGTTGTTCTATGAGTTGGTGCCCCTTGACGTGGCCCCTGAGGCTGCAAACAACCAAACCCACAGCATGAAGGAGGGACAGTAAAAGAAGATGAGATTTGTTTGCTGATATTATCAGGCTAAATATCTAAAATGAAGAAGCATCTGATTCTACTTTTAAAACACAAATTTAGAGCATGTATTAGCATAGTCTGGTAATGTTTTGTGACAGAAAATCAATAAAATTTCCTTGTCAAAATACTAAATACCACATAAAGGAGTTACAGATGCTGTATTTAGGTAGATTAGCTAAAACATGGCATAAATTGTAGTTTCTTGAAATTCTAACCCCAAGGCAAAACTAAAATGTTCAATGGTTGGGGGTTTTTTGTTGTTGTTGTTCCTCAACAAAAAACAGCTTTAAAAATATGATCCATATAAAGTGTTATACTTTCTAAATTATGCTGGCTTTTAGCTAGGTACATGTTTTCTATTGAAGGTCACACCATAATCTGAGACATGTTAATTTAGGGTAGGCGTCTACTCAGTCAGCTGTTCAGTAGAACATACAGACATATCCATTCAAGGCCTTTCATTCCCTGGAAGCCTGAGGAACATTTTGGATATTGCCTTTCAGCACTAAAACTGGTCAGCTTATGGTAGCATTTTCTCATTTCAGTTTCTGCAGGTCCAAACCACAACGATCCACAAGGGGATTAAAGCATATATTAATGAGCTTTTTAGCCCCTGTAGATTTTTCCTTCTAATTTGCCAGAATTTTATGTACCCCTTTCCTGACCCTAGAAGTGATATTTTCTTCCATCTGGAATGATTGTTTCATGTTAATATGTTGGTTTGAATATAAAACGTAGGAATGTTGGTTAGCACAAAACCTAATGAAGGCTCTGGGGTTTTTAGCTTTTTTGGCTTTATTTATTTTTTTCCTTAAAGAAACATTACTCATTTGTTCAGGCCAAGAATGTAAGGTTTCAGATGTTACTCATACAAATCTAATGTAAAACACAAACGTTAGGCAGTAAATCCATATTTAGGCACCTAAATAAGCAGTCTGATTTGATGCATTAGCATTTTGGTGCAAACCTATGTTTTATTTCCTGACCCCTGTCATCTGAATTCAGTCAGACTTATTAAGAATTGAAGTCCTGTCTTACAAGCGGGACCTGTGTCTACAAACTGCTGTAACTAACATTATGACAGTTACAGTGGAATAAGATCTCAGGGAAAGTTAGACCTGGACAAACAGATGACATTTTATTTAGGTCTTTTGTCTTGGACTGCAGCTTCCATCTGAAAAGATCATTGTAAGATAGAACCATGCTTCCCACTGGATGAAAATTCAACTCGTGCAGTTACCCATGAGACTTCCCTTGTAAAGGTTCTGGTAGCTGAATACATTTTTGAGGGCAGAATTTTGTTGCAATGTTCTCTCGTTGAGAATTACCATTTGTTCAATATTTTTTCTTTCTTCCATGTATTCTACTTATTCCAAAGTAAAAGTGTGTGTTTTCTCTTGGGTTAATGAAAACTCAACAATCACTAGGCCCACAGAATTTTTAACTAAGCAGTTCTGTGAGAATGAGAAGGAAAAAAATACACACATGGTAAACACAAAAGTGCTTAAGTAGATACCCATATATGGTAAAACATATGAGTTAAATACTAACATATTTGGCAGAAACGCATGACAAGAATCCCTGTCCAGAGCCAAAGCCTCATAGACAAAGGGCAGAATTTACCACAAGCTTCCCTATCTCAGCTGCACGCAAAGCACGTTTCTTTTTTGGATGCATCTGGACCATCATCCATTATGCATTCCATATGACATACATCTCAATGGGGTTTACTTCACCTGCTTTCATGAAATGAACCTTATTCTTCTTGCTCTCATAAAAGAACGTTTGCTACTGAATGTTAAAATGTGTGCAACATGTGGCTGACATCTGTGGTATACTGCTATTGCACTTGACTTGCACAACAAAGTGAGCCATCTCACCTTCCAAAATCAACCCTGCCCCCTTCAAAATACATCTTATTTCAGAAACACAGGTGCAAAGAAACACACCTCAGCAAACACTGAACACATAAAGAGCTTCAAAGAGGTTTTGTTCCACTGTATTTTGCTTAGACGTGTCATGGAACAGCACATATGTAGGAATCAGTTTTCACTTGGTCTGTTCCAGGAGTTTTCAGTCAGTTGGGCTTTGTCTTTTCTTTTTTTTTTTTTTTTTTTTTTCATTCATTCTTTTTCACCAAAATTTAAAATTATCCTTAAGAATGCAGGTCACTTAGTGGAAGGCAGTTTCATGGTTCTGATACACACTGCACCACGCCAAGCCACTCTCTGTCCATCAACCGAAACATGGTAATGACTGGATTCTTTAAACACTATGCCAAGTGTGACGTAAAATGCATTAGCTTCATTTACAGTAAAAGATTTAAATGAATACATCTTACTTCACATTTCCAGTGTCTTAAGTGTATACTCAAGCCAAAACTATGGTAGTTTGTGTTCTTTTAGGAAGCAAAGTAAGACAAGTATAATTGAGATCCTTTCCTTTTGAATGGGTTACTGAAGCCTTTTAATTATCCTTAACTAATCCACTTTAACAGCTAATTCACACTGCCTCTCCTGAGCATCCTTGTGTCATCAAGTTCTGGCTTGCAGATACGGAAAGTGGAAAATCTTCTGCCGCTTTTAGACTGCACCAACAGAAGTTGTATGTGCAAATGTTAAGCTTCTCATGCCCAAATGTCAGCATGTTCTGCCTCTGCTCACATTGCTCTGGAGTAATCATTTACACCTGTGCCGTATGAGTTCAAAACTCAGAGATTTCACTTTTACTGTCTGGCAATGTAAGGACTTGAAATTACATTTTCTTTAAAATAATTTTAATATACCAGGTAGTATAAGAACATGTTAAAGTAAGGCTTCTCTCTCTCATCCATCACGTACCATAGTGGTGGACATTTACATTTGGTTTGTACTTACCTGGTCACTGACTTAAGATGCAAGAACCTGGAAAACTAGACCCATTTTGCGCAGAAGATGAACATTTGTCTTGTGTTACTTTCTTATGTGCTATTGCATCAAAAGTACTTCATCTGATCAGATATTAATAGGTAAATGAAAAGGTATTCAAAATTTATTCGTCTTGCATGAGAATGAAAAAGATCATGAAAGAAATTCAAAACAGACTGAGGATTTTTGGAGCAAGTCTTTCAAAAGGAAAATTTAAAAACTCCAATACATAAGGAATTTCTGGAAGCAGCTAATGGGGTCTTTCACATCTGCTTTCTGCAGTGGCTAACTTGGACAAGTATGCTTCTCCACAATAGCTGCAGATGTACTACTACCACCTTACTGTAAACCAATGTAACCTCTGTTACTGCAAGAAGAGGTGATGGTCTGACTATTCACAGACAGGAACAGGAGCCACCTGTGTGAGTGTTGCGTGCCACAAGATCTGTTTCAATACCGAAGACTGACGCACATAGACACATATGCAGAAATACATGTACCCTTTGAAAAACTACTGAAGGAATTTCTGGTATTCACCACTATGCCTGGCTCTGCAAGGATTACAACCGTGGGCCATGTCGTAGGTGTTGCAGGCATGGAACATTTGCAATGTATCAAGTGAGCATATTGCCATTATTAAATGAATACAGCAGTTCAAAGCAATTTTGACCAAAAAGGCCTCATTTTAATTTACAGTTAGATCTCTTCCACCATCCCTGCAGTATAAAAAGTACCTTAAAATGGATATAAGTAATCCTAATCAATCCCACTCTAAGGCACATTTATGCAGCTTTAGTGCAAAAACGAAAGTTCAGGCTGTCAAGAATTACATGAAGCACTTACTGTATTGGACCCATTGCTATTTTTTCTTTGATGGCAACACTTCAGGGCAAAGTACACAGCTTAATCATGTCAAACTCTATGTAGAAACAGGAACAGGCTTCCTAGAGAGGTGGTCGATGCCCCAAGCCTGTTAGTGTTTAAGAGACATTTGACCAATGCCCTTAATAACATGCTTTAATTTTTTGTCAGCCCTGAATTGATCAGGTAGTTGGACTAGACGATTGTTGTAGGTCCCTTCCAAATGCAATAGTCTAGTCTAGTCTAGTCTAGTCTATAGTGTGTAGAAAAATGACAAATTTATGGAAGATATATACAGCCAGATCCAGACTCATGCTACAGTAGAGAAGTCCTAAGACCACCTTGAAAGCATGGTAGGAATCAGAATAAATAGGGAAAAAAATTACCACAAAATATTAGTCTAGTCTAAGGAAACATTGTGCATTTACTTTAAGATAATCTGAGGCTTTGTAATATCTGATATCTAATATCAGAGTATTGTATTTATAATAATTCTATTGCATGAGGGAACTACTCTCCAAAGGCTCGAGCATATGACTTCAGTCATTGTGTTTTCAGGTGAATCTTAAGTTCTTTCTTTCCGAAGGCACTGTAAACTTCTGCACATTTTGTGCTTGCCACAGTGAAAGCATGAGAAACCAGGGCTTGGTTATTATTTCCCTGTAAACCTGCATTGCACTTCGCAGTGATCAGGTAGGCAGTATGGACACAGTGGTTGTGCTGGGTGAAAGAGCTTGTCTTGGTGGTCCCTAGCTGTGACATTTGGCTGCAGGGCCACAGGCCAGCCCCTACGTCAGTATTAGATGTCTGTAGTTCGATGGGCAGCATCTGGGCCATAGTACACAACAGATGTGGCGTGGCTTCCCTTGGAGTAAGCTACCCTGCACAGAGGCATGCACTTCTCACAGCCAGCATCCACAGAGGCACAGGTGAGCTAGTACAGTGCAAGTTCAAACTCCAGTGTACCACACATTAATCTGTTGCTTTAGGTAAACCTTATTCCTCCTGGTCTATTGGGATGGTGAACTCTTCAAGGAAGAGACTTTTACTGAAGGTCCATTTGCCACCTAAGTTATTTGAGCCACTTCTTTTTGAGAGCCGATGTCAGTAAGTGATTAAAAGACCAAATTCGTGTTTGCATCCACATTGAAATCCCTGCAACAGGCACCTGGTCATAAGAAGGACACAAAAAAACAAACACTGAATTAAGGAAGGAGGATGGGTCAATGGCCAGGGTAGTGGTCCCTGCTGTTGGCACGCCTGGGAGTAGGCTTTTGTCCTCCTACAGTCTCCGGATGTGACACATTGCTTTGTCTCCATTCATAGTAATGGAGACAGAAATATTTCTTGCCCCTTCAGGTGTGTGAAGGTTAAATCCAATAAAGAGATTTATATAAATGTGAATATGGGTTTCTAAGAGGAGGTATGATGTAGACAGGCCGCTTCTATTAGTCCTTGTACCACCACACACAGCAGAACCAAGAAGGCAAGGCCAGGCTTCACAGGGAAAATTATGTGGTTGTTGGAAGCAGCAGAGCCAAGTTAGCACATCACTGCACCTGAACTAATAATTCTGGCACCTGAACTAACAGTGCCATGCTGAGGTGGCCACATACTGAAGCGGGCAGAGTTACCTCAGTAAGTCTGCATTACACTTTGTAGCATATTTGTGCCACAGGCTGTCCTTCCTCAGAAAAGTCATCATAACACAGCCAGCTACAAGCTTAAAGAGGGATACTTTGTCTTTTATTTGACTAAGCAAGGAAGATGCCATCTGTCGGTGTTGAAGGTACAGCTGTAGATGGTGTTACCCATACCAGCATAAATGAGGAATAGCTTCCCTGAAGACATCAGAGTCAGACAAAGAAACAGGGGAAGTGAGATGTGAATTCAGCTCAAGAGTTCAGTTTCATTCATTTCTTTCCTGTCTCAACTGATGTGTGCAGAGAGTGAATGATCCTTGGCAGCAGACCAGGATGAAGGATATTGAGATCAAAGGAGTACCAGCACACCACTGTACTTCACAGAATACTGTGTATTTGGCACAGAAACACCTCCGATAAGCATTAAAATATCTTTTTAATGGATATTTTATTCACTTGACAGAGGCTATTTAAAATTTGAAAGTGACACAAAAGTAATTTATCCTTGTATGTAAAAAAGCACTCTCCAGATACAGATATCAAATTAATTTTACTCATTCATGTAACACTCTGAAAACTAATCTTGGGTTCCTCCCTCAACACTGTGGAGAGCAAGAATTAATTGACTTCTGTACAAGGAAAGAAATGACTCTGCACTTGCTTTACTTTAAGATTCTACTTTCTACTTTACATCTGCAAACAATTCTTTGTTTTCTACTACAAATTCTGCTTCATAATGTGTTTAATATGTCATTTGCTTATTAGCAGGTTTGTTCATTAATTTCTATTTCACAGCACACTCTACAGTCCATCATGTTTTTAATTTCTCCAGTCATTCAACATACAGTACATAATGTGGTCATAGTTGCATGAGAATGATTTTATATTTATACACTGCCTTTCAGTCAGAAGAATCCCAGAGCAGGTTCATAAACTATCTTCTTATAAGGCTTATAAACAATGGTTTAGGGTAAATGTAATTATACAGCTGTTATACTTTCATATATATCTTTCCAACTGGTTTCTTTTAACTGGATATGTGTTGCAGATCTGCCGTAATATTGGCCATTTAATCTTTATTTTTCTTGCTAATCAGGAAGTTTCTTCTCCTCTTATCAACTTCGAACTTTCTCTTGGATACTCCTGGTGTTCTTATCAGGATTCTGAGGTATGGAAAAATTTAGCAAGAAATTGTAAAATAAGAAAAAACTACAGTGAAGACTACATGAGAGAACATTGTGTACTTTCTTTGCAAGACATCATTACACCAAAACTAAAATGGAGGCCTGTCTTTGAAAACAGAGGACTCCTTGAAGGAAGTAAATTACAATTCAGAGATAACAAAGACAGAAAGATACTAGAATTACATATCTCCCATGGGCCAAATTTCAAGAGTTATTTACACAGCACTATGAATTACCTAAGTCTCATGAAGCAGAATGAGGACACTCTCTGTAATGTATTCCCTAGCCTTAAAGACAGTCAGACTCAGACCGTAAAACAGTATATTTTTGCGAGCTCCAGAAAGGATGCTTCCATCATGTGGAGAAAAGCCAACTTTGCTTAGAAGTGTGATTAGCAACTCCAGTTCAGTGTTAGACTAATCTATGTATAAAGCAATTGAGATAAGTACATTCCCCATATTTTTGTACAGGCATGTTGAAACGTGGGACAACTTTTTCAAGGAGAAGATCATGTAAAATATGTTCTCTCTGGAGTGAACAGAAAAATATTTTGCAGAGAGGATTTCTCTTGGAAAATGTTAATGAAAACAATAATATTTCATCTAATTTTTCAAGGAAATCAAGTAGTCAGAAACAAAATTAAATTTTAGGAAAAAAATGCCTCTGAAATGCTTTTTGGGGGCTCAAAATCCTGCAGCTCTGATGCTGCCTGCCTTCCACCTCCTCAGGCTCCTAAACCAGGCTACATTTTTTGGTATAGCCCCTTATTTCCTCTTCTCAGTGAGCTGCTGTGTTGCAGTATGGGAGTCTGTGGTCATTGTGTTTTTAAATGATAATGCCTTCATGAGTAATCTGGCTCCTAGAGAAGAATAAAGACTTGAGTGTCCTAACCTCCCAGAAATATCTCAGTAACATTTAACAATATTTTTCTCTGTTTCCTGAGCTACTCTTCATACAAAAAGCCATCATTTTATGGGGAAAGCCAACACTTTCTCCTACAGGGCTACATTTAGAGACTAAAGACTTGAAAGTGTTAGTCTGGGAGATTTTTGATGAACCATTCAGGCTGGTGAGGTTCATTAGAACTAACCAAGTCTTTCCTTACTTAACTTTAGACCTTATTCTCTGAGCCAGTTAGTCATCCAGCAGCTAGTCAGCTGAAGACAAGTCACACACACACTCT
>NW_009617991.1:34891-36099 GCF_000690535.1 Cariama cristata
TTCTAGTATCACTACCAATATACAGGCCAGATAGATTAAAGTCCTTGTCCATGAACTTTATCCACAACTTTTTATCTGCATTCCTGATAAAATAGGGCTAGGTACAGGAGAAAGAGCTATTCTGTGATTGTCCCTGCCATTGAATTGCTAGGGCACTTCAAGGTACAGCTTTAGATGTGATGACTTGCATGAACACAGCTTGGAAACAGCACAAACCAAGAAAAATTCCCAACCAAGAGCCTGGACAGAGCCACCCTCTTTGAGGGGACAAACCAGGTTGGATACGTGGACAGGAATCATGCTCTGCCACTAAGCTTCAGGGCCAGACAAGCAGCCCTGGCTTATTTTATTTAAGAATATGGTTATAGTCATAGTGGTTAAATGATTGACCCTGACAGGAGTATCCTCCCATTTCAGGTGCTTTTCTGTTCAGATGCTGAGAGCAGTCTTCAGCAAACACACAGTTAGAAAGTGTGCTGAATTGACAGCAAAATTATGAACTGTATTGTATGATTTCCCCCAAGTTTTCATGTCACAGCTCAGAATAATTACCCTGTGAATCTCATAGATTTTTAGGTGGCAGTTTTTCATTCTCCAGGATAGATTACATGACTCTATGGTACATATTTTATTGGTGGATGTGAGTCTATTATTAACCCATGCTAGAAAGTTTAGGCTCTTCATTTCGTGTTTTTACCTCTGAAGGTGCTCAATTTAATCGATAGTGCATCAGGCAGCATCACAGCTGTCACATTAGTATATTAATCTTCAACTGCTGACCTTACACCACTGTTAATTTGTGAGATGGAGTGTCCTGGCTGTCTAATCTTACAAGGATCTAAATTCTCGATAAGCAGGTTATGGGATATTCATATGCATGTTCCAAATAAAATTATCACAAAACATTATTTAATGACTCTGTTACATACCTGAAGTTATTTGGCTATTTAAAATTAGTCACTTTTAAACTATTTCATTGTATATGAAATTATCCTTTCTATGCCAAAATTTCCTGAAATGCAGTAAAGGTTTATGTGCACAGTAAGATGAGGTTCATCATGAGTGCATTGAACTTCATGAGATACGTCTAAGTCTTACTGTCTTCCATGGTATTTCACTGACACTTGACCATTGCTTCAAATCAAAATTGTTCTGAAGTGTGTTTCTGAGCAGCGATGCACTTGTGTACATCCCTCATTGGTCTGCTG
>NW_009617991.1:36130-43203 GCF_000690535.1 Cariama cristata
GAACCAGCAATTCTAACAGTAATTAGTATCAGTATTAAAACCCCCACCAAGACATGACACTGAAATTCAGTGAAGGCTGGATAAAATTGCAGCTTGCATTCTTTAAATATTTATACAGTACATCAAAACAAATGAAATTGGAGATTCCATTTCCAGCATGAGCTGCAACATTGCTAGAATGGGGTCTACTGTGTCATGCCACTTATTTTCATTTCTTTGATTTTTTTTTATGACACTTCTGCTGAATTAGTAATCAGGGACAAGGGACAGAGTCATACTGTTTTAAATCTTCAGTATTCCTAAGAGTAAACAGATATCCAGTGAAGCAAGTTAGAGAGACCTTTAACTCTGAATTATTTTGAGAGCATGAAAATCGCTTTCATATACCAAGTTTATCACAGCACTAGAGAAGATATAAGTACTTGTATTAAAATTTGTGTACTTCAAAGAAAAACACCTAAGAAAAATCTGTCCTTTTAATACGAATTCCTCATTTAGTTCATCCGGTCTGAATGTCTCAGGTCTGAGATACACAGATTCTCATGGAGGTTAATATTATCTCTACAGAAGAAAAATGGCTGTGGAGTTTGTTAGTCAGAGCTATTTGTCTATTACTTTTTTTTCTCTGTTTTGGCACAACATGAATGCAGTAGTAGATCAGCTGTAATATCTTTGACTTCTAAGTGACTATGACATTTTCCAAATATTTGGTGAAATATTTAAATAAAATGTAGAATAGTAAAGACTACTCTTGCCACTCTACTCTTTCGCAAGCTCCTGAACATTATGGTGACAACAATGCACTTGAATCCAATCCAAAGCTGTGGTCTGCATGGACAAAGCGCTGCACACACACAAGTCTCTACTGCTGTTATTACTTCCAATATAGATTTTTTTTAATCATTTAAATGACATACCTTTTCTTTTACTAAAGATGAAATGGAGTAACCAGAGTAAGGTCTGATCCCAAACATGAACTAAGACTTAGTCTACAAAATAAAAGGCTGGAAGAAGGACACAACTGATGGAAGACTGCAGTCAAGAAAATGGGAATAATACACTTCCTGTTGAGGCTGAACAGACCGAAAAATAGCATGATGAAACTGAAACATGGAAGAGTCATGTTGGACCTTAGGAAATCACATTCTAACAGAAGTAGAATATCTGGGGAAGTTGTAAACTCTCCATTATTGAAGGTCTCTAAAACAGATTAGAACCACTTCTAATAGAAATGACAGAAATATAGCACTTCAAGGCAGGAGAAATGTATGTGATTTCTTGAGATCCCTCCCAGCTCTGTGATTCTGTAAGCACTTAATATGTTGGTGCTTGGAGGAGGAAATGGGATGCTCTAAGTTTCCCTCTTACAATGGTGTCTGTAAAGTTTGTCTAATTGCATATTGGAGAAAATGTCATTATAATTTTTCATTAAAGAAAGCAGCAATATTTTGACCAAGAATTTGTTTTTCTCCATTCCCTGAAAATGTAGGAGCAGAGCACTGTCATGCAGGATTTTTAACAGTGATGCTTTCTACATGAGAACAACCACAGTACCAAGCCAATCAAACATTCAGCTAGTCCAGTATATGGACTCCAGTAGTGCCCAGCAGGGAGATGTCCATAGAGGAACAGGGAGAGCACAGTGAATAGTCATTCCTTGTTCACTTTTTCCTTGCTTCACAAGATTTTACAGACCTTTCCCAGTCCGTTTAATTTCTTTCAGTGTAATGCACCTTACTGCCCCATGTTGAAATCCATTTTGGGGAAGATGGACAGGGGTCAAACAATGGCCCAATTGTCTCATCCTTTTTGGTAGGAATTGAGCACTTTCAATGACAGTAAGACAGTTAACTGTAGTAAGCTAACATCACTTGTTAAATGTTTGAAAACTTTTACACTGAGACCCTGCAGCCCTGCGTCTCATTGTTTCCTTGCAAGGGGAGGGAAACCTTAGACTCTGTCTTAATTCAACAGTTCATCTTCTAAAAGAAAGTCTGGAAATCAGGATATGCAGTGGAGGAGGACTGTTACCTACCTTACAAATCCCATAAATTAGATGCCATATTTTTGGCCTATATTAAAAAAGATTGAATTTCTAGTAGCTTATGGCAGTGAAAGCAAATATTTTCTTGGAATTTTGTTCATACAGTTACAGTCCACATGCAAACTATTCAGATGTATGCTGAGCTGGAAATAAAATTTGAAAATCACCTCCCGCATCAACTATATTTTCCCAGCGAGAGTGTCTCATGTAAATCTGACATCAGTGCATCGAAACTAAAAGCTCTGAACTCCCTGGACTGAACTCAGCTCCAGTGTAAATCCAATCAAAATGCATTTGTGCCATTCCAACAGCTCATGGAACTTGCACAGAGTTTCTGCAAGCCCTTATTAGTTCAGCCATTTATATGCCTGAGTTTCAAAGAATTTCAACTTCCAGAAACCTCCCTCTGCAAACGCAAAGATAAACCAAATCCACCAGCTGAATTTCATTTGTTTATGTATTTATTTATGTACACATTTCATTGATTTATTTATTGGTCCTAGACTAGAAGGGGTATGAAATCCCCTGCCTGCTACTGGGTTTTGTTAAACCCCATCTGCTTGAGCCAATCTTACTGAAAGAATTGCTAAGGTTCATGTTCTATCCGATGAACCTTCCTCAGTTCATTAGTGATGGCCAAAGGCCATTTCTTTCTTTTCTCCGTTTTCTCTCCCCAGCCTTGTAACAGCACATTACAATGAACTTGTAGTGTCTCACTCTGCCCATGATCTGTGCATGCTCATGAAGTTTTTCAGCTCTCAAGTTCCTAAAGAAAATTCTGATTTGGCAAAGCCTCAAGTTCTTTTAAACACAAACACTATCTTCCTTGCTTTGGCACTCTCCTTGTTTTTTCTGTCAGCCTTTTCCCCTCCCTTCTTCCTTGCTATGTCTACCTTCTCTCTCTCTCTCTCTCTCAATCAATTCCTCGGTGAAGAAAGCTAACACTCTTAGAAAAATCCATGCTTGTATGGTGGTTGTCTTAGCTTAGAGCAATGCTACTGGGCAACACCATAAATAAAACACTTTTCTGGGGCATTGTTAGATAATCTCTGTCTCGCACTTTCCAAAACTTTCATGTGCTTCACTCATTTGGAAAATTCTTTTACTTTATGTCAACATTCCCATCTGTTCTAATTTTGTAAGTTTGTAATAATGATGTTGCTTAAGGCTTTGCTTCACTTTTGCATTGATGTTAAGGAAACTTTAGAACTTGAGCCTGACAGCTGTGATCTCCAGGAAGGAGAAAGTACTTTGGTATGACCTAAATCTTTTTGTGGCAACTAGGTGCTCAGAAGAAACATCTGTATCAACATCAGGAACATCAGCACAGACAGACCAGGAGCTGACGAATGATACTTCAGATGGCCCCTCTCCTAACACAGAGCATTCTGCAGTATGTGCCTGGAGGCACCTCTGAGTATAGATCTTGCATCTTCAAGCCTCTGGACATAATGGAGATGAACAAATGATGTAACTGAAATTTGTCAACCTGTTACACAAAGGTCATGACAGAAGAAGGCTGTTTTGCGCTTTCTCAGTCTCTCTTATGTGTACATGGCCATGCATAGTGAACTCTCACTTAGTGAAAAAGAAATATTGCAGTACTTACACAAAGGATATTTTGCCTGGTTAAAACAAGGCTGGGAGAAATTGTTGCTCTGCTGATTTCCATGGTAATTTTGCAATTGATCTCAACTACCTGGGGATTTTCCTCTTTGGTTAAGATAAATGAAGCCTGCAGAAAGTTCTCTGAAGGTGACAGACATTTTATGGACAAAATAGAACTTGCAGACCATATTTGGTCTTTTCAGTTATTTTTCTGACATGCATATTCGTTTACTAGATTAAACCACATTAAAAATAAATCTGTCCATATGCACATTAATGTTACCTTTTTTTAACAGTGTATTTCTATGTATTAAATTACAAATATACCCTTCATGCGCTTTTTTTCCTTAGGGGCTACATCAACTACTTATGGTGTTTTCTTTAGAGCTTTCAGCCTTTCATCTACATTTGTATTTAGTGACTTTCATAGGACCAACTGGTTGCTGCATTCACAGTGATTTATGTGGAAAGGAACGTATATCCATATTAAGCATATAATGAGAGCCCTGGAATATTAGTTTACATTTTGCTGGCAATCACAGTGGCTTTGGCAATGGATTTTAGATGACCTTAACTTTCACATCTAAAACATGTGCGGTAACTAGCCTCAGCCTTCACCCTACCGTTGATCTTTTAAAACAGTGAACATAAGATAAAGATCTGTTGTGGTTCTCTTCTCAGCTCTCCATAACATTTCACAAATAGGTCAGTTTTAGCATGTTTATATAAATTGATTCCCCTTCTGGGAATGCTGGGCTGTGATAAACAGTTCTTTCCAATTAGTTTGGGTTTTTTTAATAGTTAGGGATTACTATTACAGCTAAAAATATTTTAAATACAAGTATCTTCTAAGTTAAGAAAATGTTTTCTGTCTGTTACTGACAGATGAACTGCAAATGCTTGCTCCTGTTCCCTTCAAAATCAGTATTGCAGTCTTTACACATGTCGACTTTCTCTTTTTTACAATACACAACAAAATGAAGATCTAGTCTTTCAATGCAGCGCCCACTACCACAAGTCGTTTTAACCACAAGGGTGTAATGATTGAGACCAATGAGACTTCTCTGGTTTGTAATCCCTACATTTAACAGATATCTACAAGATCAACTCTGTTTTGTCATATTTGCTTTAGAAGTCATTCTGTTGACTTACAGATTTGTACATTCCTTTAGACGCCAGCTGTCCTTTTAATTCTTATTAATAACCCATTTTATTTGATTTTTTTGTCAGGTCTATTTCCGGAAAAAATATGCGCGGTAAGTCAAGGTCAGCTGGTGAATCAATTGCCCAGTAACCTCCCTTAGCAATGAGTAGCACTAGTTGCATCAGAAGAAGATGTAAGAAACAGCAAGAAATCATTATGTGGGACAGAGTGGACTTCTAGTTTTTGACCATTAGTGCTTATCTTGATGATCATATCTTCCTTTAGAATACTTAGCAGAATGATGGTGACAAATCTTGTGCCTTCACTCCAGCTTTTTCATATCATTGCAGCTTTAGGGGACAGACTGAGGCTCTGAGTGAGCCTAGCTGTGCTGCTCACTTTGTGGTAGGTTAGATCTGACAGCAGATTGAATCCCTGAGGCATGTCAATTTAATTTTAGGTTGTGTGTGTAATGCATATGTTGCCAATTACAGTGGTGTATGATGTCTTTCTAGGAAGGAGGTCTTTCTCTCTCCCACTAGGTGAACATGCCATGGATAAATTTGCAAAAGTTATTAAATCTAGGCTCAGTCATGTCTTAACAGCCTGCGTGAGAAGGGCAATATCTTTCAAAGATTATTTCTGACTCTCTAGGAACAAGAGACTCCTCTCCTCCTACTCTCTTAGCTACTCTCTTAGCAGTAGTGCACGCAAACTCCCAGGGAACAGAGCAAAAGCTCCAGGTTTCAGATGAACTTCAGTGTTGATGTGGTTATACAGTTTCAGTTGACCAAGTGACTTCAAACTTTGTTTGTTAAAACCCTATGACCACAGTTCCAAAGAAACTGGAAAACACCAAAACAGGCACTCAAACAAGTGTTCAGATGGATAGATTAATGGTATCATCTACCTAACTCCTCAGCAGAGAAAAATACAGAAGAGCCATGTAGCTTAGTGTCCAAGTTGATCTAAAACCACTGTTAGATGCAGGACAGCTTCAGACAGCAAATTTGCCTGGGAAGGGGAAGGTGGTGATCATTTTCTAATCTGGTTCTTCTAGCCATTGGGAGCAGTGGAAGGAAGCTCTGCCTAGCATAGCAAGGCAAAGCCTTTTCCAGATAATCTGTCGCGATTATCTAACTGCTGGGTGATTTGTTCTTTGAGCAAATGTCATACCTATTGCTTGTTTTATGGTCTGTATTCTAAAAAGGCTTTCCCTCTTTTCCTCTCTCCCATCACTTCCGGAAGCCTCCCTTCCAGCATACTGCATTGATCTAGCTCCACAACCACAACAGACCATCACAAATGAGACTTCTAAATGAAACTTCCACCATTCTTCCTTTTAGCATGAGGCTGTAAACGTCAGGATTATTATCTTTCTGAGGAATATAACAATGATGAAACACCCATACTTCCCAATTTTAAACAGTGTCATACAGATATCACAAAAGGTTGAAATAATTTCATCCATAACACTGCCATTTTTTTAACAGCATGTGAGTTAAAACATTTTTATTGTATAAACATAAAATTTAATTGTTCATTTTAACTGTATATTCAAAAGTTCCAGCTGATCTCATAGTCAGAGAGCAGCCCCTGACCCTCTTTACATACTGGTACAGGTGTAGCTTCAGAAGCATGTTTTCTAAAGAGCTAATCATTTGTCGATCATGAGCAGTTCAGATGTTAACCGTAAGCCATATATGGTGCCTGTGGTCCTAGCCAATCCAAGACACTGAAGCTAGGCTCTCCAGAGTTCAAACCTATAGTTCAACCTTTGCAATGAGGAGAAACTATAAATTCGTATGTGTAACATGCAACTCATACTCCACCCAGCCTACGAAAACATTGTGGCTACAAAGTACCACTAAAAAATAAAGCAGAACAATTTGTATTTACATATAATATAGATGACCACTTGAAAATATCTATACATAAAAAGCATTAAAATTTATATTGAAAATTCCATCAATATTGAAGTATTTTATCCCTTATTTTCAAATTGTTTTTTGCAACAAAAGCCTGGGAGTGGACATTGACACAAAAACAAATTCTGAAACATTCAGACTTGACTGTAAACCCTTCAAAAAAGATCGTGATTTTTGCTTCTGAATACAGTGATATTTGCTTGACCCTTGCAAGACACTGCAAGAAAAAAAGTAAGACATCTGTCTTCTGATTTGCTGACATGAGAGGAGCAACCAAGCACCACCTAATCACCATATGAGTACAATAAGTTAAGTTTCACCACTGCTGCAAAGTCTAACTCTAAACACT
>NW_009617991.1:43243-51690 GCF_000690535.1 Cariama cristata
CCCAAGTTTCATAAGAAAAAGGGCAAGATGCAAACTATTTTCAAGTTCAACTTGAATCTGACCCAGTTGCAATAAGAGAACAGAATAAACTGGTACCCACATACAGTTTGCAAGTAGGAAATAAAATTCAGTGGTTTTATTTATGTATATTTATTTCTTTATAGGTATCTGCATTGTCTGTCACCAGAGAACAGGTGTCTCTGTGTTAGTCTGGGGAAAATAGTGCAATTTATTTTGAACAGAAATATCCTTTTGCTTTTTTCATTAATTAATATCTTTAAGCCACAATTTCCATTGATTTTGCTGGTACAAAAGGTTCAGACACCAGATTTGAAGGACGGATATGTGAGTATTTGTGGAACTCAGAACTGCAAAAATATTCATTGGAAGTACCACTCACACATCTAATCAGGAAAAAGGAATACTGCCAGGCAGCCAGTCCAACCAGTGATAGTTTGAAAAGTAAATATTGGCTGTCCACAAACAATTTACATAGCAAAGATCATCTGGACAACATAAACACTATCATACTCTCATATAACAAATATTTGTTCATTAATTTGGCTAATTTTGTATTATGCTTTAAACAAACATTCTGAATATATTTTTATTTTCTCAACTTTTGCCAAACTTCGGTTACAGATTGGTGTATCTAAGTTACAGATGTAAACACCAAGCCAAATAGTGTGTGGCTTGATACACTGTGGGTATAGAAACACTGACGGTAAGTAAAAACAGGGGCTGGCTTAAATGAAGAGTTTTGATGCATTTTCTAATTCATCCTAGATCACAAGTGCTGTTGATTTTTGTGTCTCTTCAAGACACTGTATCTAGAACACTGCCTTCAAGTTAGCAGGTATATGACAGTTAAGTTGTCACTGGGAACTGTTTCCACAACAAAGAGATTAAAAATGAAAGAAAACAAGAAAAGATTTTCAATTTGAAATATTATGAGGTGGCCTACACTATAAAGTGGTCAGACAAGTCTTCAGTGCAACCAACTCCCTATTTCAAAGGCAACTCCCATTTTGCAGCAAATTCTCCTTCAGCAAATCAATCCTCACTTCACATCAGCAGAAAAGGTGGAAGAATTAAATCTCAAATTACTTCGCTCAGCTACTTTGTCAGCATTTGGGGGGATTAATCCTTACAAAGATCTGAAAAATCATGAAACTATCCCTTAGATAGTTGAGAAAAACTCTAAGCTCTACCATCTAGACCAGCGGCTCCCCACGGGTCACAAAATTGTACATGAACGCAGCCAAGGGGCCATGCATACACCTCTTCGTATGTGCATATTCAGGCAGGAATTACTGCCCTCAGCAGTGCCAGTTTCAAGGAAGGCACATATTCTTGACAGGACTTGGTAGCTCTTGTTCCTGACAGCAGCAACATTAAAAAAAAAAAAAAAAGATAGATACATGCTACTTTGGAAACCAAAAGCCTGACTTAGCATGTCTTAACCATCTTTCAGTGTCCAATATTTTTTTTTTAATCAAAAGTATAAAGAGACAGGTTATAATTTCAGGATAAGTTGATTTAAAAGTCCTTTGTATGCCTATAGGAAGAAATGCTACAGTATTCTAAATACTGATCAAATCTCCATATGAAGTGAATAATTTCACCATAAATACACTTAAGCTATATTTCTGCATATGCTTTTTTCATTTATGCGATGTATTTTTGTTTATATAAATACACAAATTGTTCATGCAAAGACATTTCAGTATTTGAACTTTTTGTAAACTTCTCCCTTTCAATCTGTTACATAAAATTTCTTACCTGTGTTCCAAGAAGTCATTCCGCAATGAGTTTTTGGCTCTGAATCAGGAAAGCAGCCTTTGTTAGGACCAAACCTAAGGTATTTATGGCTATATTAAATCGACTCTTTTTAATTACCTGTTTTTCTGCTTTCACAACTAGATACCAAAAAAAAAAAAAAAAACCCAAAACAAAAAATGGGGCGTAAGGAGGGAATCTCCCATGAAGATCTCCACCCACCATATGAGAAATAAAATACTATTTATATTAAGTGCTACTATCAGTTTATGGTCCACTGAGATTTTCAGTAACCAGTTTAAACTGATAGTGAATAAGCTTTCTTTTCTCAAAGCAAGAGATAGCACATGGAGAAAATAGTGTCTGTGATCTTTCTTTGAATTCAGCAGCTAGTTTCATTATTGATGATGTTAGTGAAGACTACAAGCAAATACATCAGTATTGTAATGACAGTGAGATAAAAAACTTCCAACATCTCAGCCTGACCTCCCAGTGTTTTATCAGCGTAAAATCCAAATGTAGGAACTTAAAATGCAGTTTACATGACTTCTCTTACTTGAAATTTACACTTGAAACTGGGGCTAATTGATGTTTTGTGATACTGCAGCTTTCGTTCCCTATAGTTAAGTTTTCATTACAGCAGTTGTGTTACATTGACTCATAGGGCTGAATATCTGAATTGGGATTAGAGCCAAATACAGAGTTGCTGTGCCACAGCTCCCTCAGCAGAGCAGCAAATGATGCTGAATGCCTGGACACTTTAGCATTAGTGAATCTATGGCATTCATTTATTCATAACAAGACTGTGCTGCTGACCTAGTTTGCTTGTTAAATTAATGGAAGTTGGAGAAACTAAAAAGAAAATCCTAGAGGGGTTTCAGTTCTGTGCCTACTTGTTTGGATCAGTGATTCCTTTTATTTTCATTTCTTTTCTACTGGCTGTATAACTGGATGAATTTGTTTTAGATTATTTTCCTATTAACTAAAATTTCCCAGAGGTTCCTGGTATTTGCATTCGGCTATTTCAGTAGCAGATATAACATTGCACTGAATACACCATCTACTGAAACAATGAGGTCGTAAGGAAATCAGACACATGTTCCCTACAGATGTTTGACCTAAGGCGTATTGGAGTTGCCAAATCCACCTTTGGGTCACACTCTTCTCCATCTGGATATCTACAAACATTGGGCAAAATGCAAGGAGTGATTTATAAACTGGGTAGCCCTACTAAAGTCAACTAGTAATCTTGAATTTAAGTGCCAAAATCAATGCTGTAAGTGCTAAGAACTTGCAGCCAACAAAGACTTCAGTTGGGACTTTCTGGCACTCTATATCTCTGAAAATTGGGACACCATGAGTTTGGTGCTTACACGTTAAGTTTAGAAGTTTGGCTTTGGAGTTCTGACTTTCAAAACCATATTCAGACCTCCAGGTTTAACCAAACCTCTCTTGATCTTTGGTCTTCCATATTCTCCACAGTGGCAGTAATGGGTCAGACAAATATGCCAGCACTGGACAGACACGTATCCAGCATCTCTGGTTCATTGCTTGGCCATGGGATTGCATGCAAACCGGCATGCCTAGCAGATGGGCTTGTTCTCTTGTTTGCTGTTCAGTCCCTTCTAATGCATCTCATTGCTCTCACAGGACTGCCAGCAGCAATGAGAGTTTTGCCCTAATTATCAACTTTATCCATGTTCATTCTACTTTAGCAAGATCGCCATCGAAGGGAACCTACCTACTGCATCCCAGGATAACAGGATAGTATGTGACATCCACCTAGGACTGAGAAGTCTGACTCGTTAAAATCACAGGTAACTATATAACAGAACTTTCCCCCAAACTCAGAAGACACAAAATCCCCACTCTGTAAGTAATACAAGATCTCAGTAAAAAAAAAAAAAAAAAAAAAACAAACACAAGAAGTCTTAAACTGTTATATGCCAGAGGAAAAGAGCGGAAACTTCATGGATCACAGAGATTCTGAGTAAATGGCATCAAGCACTGAGTCCTCCTTGTTACCTATTTTATACTGAGTAAAATCTTTGCAGAAAGTTAGTGTTGTTCCTATAATGTGATAATCGGGCTGATACCAGTTTAGTGGAAAGGTCGTGTTCAGGCATATTAACAACTCCATCTGCTTTCCCCTTCCATTTTCCCAAACTGCTGCAAATGCTTTTATTATGCTTTGTATAGTTTATATATTTGATGAAGTACATTGGAAAGTTGAGGAAACTCTGAGCTATTCATGCAAACATTTCCTTTGTGGTGCAGGAAAAAAGGAGTTTGATGAAAACACTGTGTAACTATGAATGTTCTTCCTTCCCCATTTTGAAAATCTAGTTTTCCTCTTCGCAGCACTTTGAAATAGGCTTATTAATCCACTGAGGGAAATAAACAGCTGGAAGTAAACATTTCCCAACTGCTGGAGAAACACTAACTGTTTCCTAAGCCATATCCAAGTGGTCACCAAACAAATGCATAAGGGAACACCAGTTCTTGGCCTGGATCTGTGCCTCTGCTAATGAAGAAATCAACAGTAGAGGACTAGCTGAGTCATTCGTCTTTAAGGATCATCAAAAATCCAGCTTCTTAATTATTTATTGGTCGCTAAGACCAGCACTGTGCTCGGAGCTGTACAGGGCAGCCTTCACCACACAGTCTAAATTTGGCATACCAACAGTATTCAGAAACTCACTGGATGTTCAGTAGACATCCAGCAATGCACTTAATGAGTGGTGAAAGCCAGAGCTGTTTGGGAAGTGCTAGATCAAAAAGAAGTGCACTTTAAGGAAGGACACAAAAAGGACTACACAATAGGCACCAAAAGAATTGACTCACAGTTCGAAGGAAAGTGGTGGAAAGTGGCACATTCTTGACGGTCTGTGATTTCTCCTTCTGCCACAGACAATGTTATTTTTCATGTACTTTTCAAGAACACTTGCTTAGACCAAGTTTCATTTGTGTAAAGAAGCAGTTAGGGAGAAGAACCTGTAAGCCCATAACCAATATAGTTTTACACAGAATACAGAATTTCCCTTCTGAAGTGGAAAAAAAAATCATCCTGGATGCAATCAGGAATTTTGGTAAAGTTCAGATTAAACAATTCCAAAACAAAAATAAGCGTGTGTAATTAGCTGTCCTGTCATCATGCTCAGTTAAAATGAAACTCACCGCACATGAAAAAATCCATTCTTAAAGCCTCATGTCAGTATCACCAGTCTTATTAACCCATGAGCACATCCCAGTGAGACCAGTTGAGTGTCAGACTGGAAGAGTCACCAGCATGAGGCTGCAGGTGATCTTTGTACACAGCAGAGACAACCAGCAGAGGGGAAAACCTGCAGGACAGAGGTGGTTGTGCCTGGAGCACTGAAGCAGCCAGTTTGGGAAGAAACACTGGGGGCTGTCAGTTGTGAGGTTTAAGAATTCAACTAATAAGGGATGGAAGAGCCTGAAACAGGCTTTTCCTGAGCAGAGGAAGAGTCCCATGACCCTATATAGTTGTGTATCACTGACATCCTCCTTCGTTGACTGAAGTGCGGTACAGTCCTTCCTCTGTACGTGTGCCTGAGCAGCCTCACTGGCTATGGGAGGTGAGGAAGGACAGCAGGATCGTGAACACACTCATCAATATGCAGTTATTCCCTAAGGGTAGCATTTAGCTCACAGGCTCCTCCTCCCTAATATAACTTTAGATGAGATCTGCTTTCACCTGCTTTAATATTTCCTTATTGGGAAGTTTTCTCCTCTGAAAATGTACCTGAAACTTTTCTGTGGCCTGGTGCTAAATTCCCGGAGAATAACTAGATAAAGGAACAGCCTCAAAAGAATTTACAAGACGTATATAAACTGAAATATCTTCACATACATTTGGAGGAAAGCCATGCTGTGTCTGGACAACTCTTGAATGGAAAAAAAAATAGACTCATTATTCACCCATAACGTGTGATTTGAGCAGCCCCAGTTAGAAGCCGAAGGCCAGAAAGAGAAAAGCTGTCATGATGAGAGAAAGGTGGTAATTATGCAGTTGTTTGAAACAAGTGAAGGAAGCGGAGGATGAAGAGATGACTGAATTCAGAAACAGAGAGAGACAGATGTGTGGTAAGTTTCATTCTGGAAGACACTAACCTAAACTTAATGCAGAAGGCCAAAGGGTAGCCAAAAAAAGGCCAGATTGAAATAGAGTCAACAGGTCCAGTAATGTGACAAATAAAATTACAGTTGCAGCAACGTGTAGGCAGACTAAAAAGAAGCTGAATAAGAGGCAGAAATACAAATAGAGAAATGAGATGGGCAGGGCAAGAAGTCTAGAAACACTGAGGAATGAAAAAGGAGACAGGAAGAGGTATTAACACATGCGGAAGAAAAAAAAAAAAAGGAATATTGCCTGAGAAATAAGGATTGAAGAAGAAAAAAAAAAAAAAAACAGGAAAACTGGGTATCAAGTCTCTGGTACAGGCTGATATACCTGTTGAAAAGCCAGTAACAATTCTTTTTTTTTTTTTTTTCCTCAATTTACCCTAGTATGAAACACAGACAAATAGAGACAGAAGTCAAAGTGGCAAAATAAAACTTAGGAAAATTAAATAGAGAAAAAAGTGATAATGGGTCTCAGCAATGTAGATTTTGTGGGTGCAGCAAAACCATCATTAAGCCTAATTCTCTTCTTTTAACTTCTGCTGTAAAACTAGAATATCTCCACTTGATTCAGCCCAGTCAAATTACTGTAAAAGAGATGAACAAGCCCATAAACTCAGATTTCATTATTCCACATGTATAATGTAAAAATATTGAAAATCAAATGCAAGTTCCATCACTAAAGATCTGCTAAAGACAGAAGATAAGTTATAAATCAGACATTCATGTCCTGGGAAACAGTTGAGGCACCTTATATGACTAGAACACACATTCTGCTACTCAAAATTAGCAATACAGTTCTCTAACTGTCCAAGTTGACGTGTTCCTTAGAAGGTACAATAAGAATGCAGAGTCAATAGACCTTGCTAATAATTTAACTGATTAATGGTGACAAGCTCTGTGGACAAACTTTTGATAATCACTACCACTGATCAAATTGTTGTTGTTTTATTTTTCAATAGCCACTGTGTCAGGAACTATAACACTAGTACATTTTTATACGTTTGATGCAATGTCAGACTCCAGTAAAGTACAAGCATAAGGTGTAGGGGCAGTCAGCACCAGCAGCTAAAGCACAGTCGGAGGAAGGAACACTCCTTTTCAGTGTTTTACCATGTTTTAACTGGCAGTGGAATTACAGCCCCAGAGAGAAGTCTAAAGGGAGATGTGAGCTGGAAATGGCAGAGACGTGTGAGCATGACAGGGATTCTGGAACTGCTAGGCCTAATAAAGGGCAGAGCCAAACAGCTCCGGCACAGCACCGCGCTGAAGCCACTGTTCTGCTTGCCGGCCTCATGCCAATATTCCTGCAGGGTGCTGCCCTGTGTCATGTAAACACATCTGATGGGTATCCATGGCACAGTGCTGCACTGAGCGGTATGGACAAATACAAAGTTTCATAGAAAGCTATGAACTTTTTGGGGCAGCTGGGTGGGTTTATTTTTAGGTTCTGATGAATGCTGAGCACACTTCAGCTGCTCCTTCAGCTTAAATAAGGTAAACTTGACTGTGTAAAACAAGTCAATGGCTTAGCTTGTGTCTCACAGACTCAGAAGTGATTCTTCCTGAGACGAGGAAAGCTGCCTTCGCTGCTGCAGCTCTCTGAGCGGTTAAATATGCATGTGGCCAAACTCAGTCCTCGTAAAACCCAATTGACTTCATTCAAAAAACTCCTATAAAGATGACTGATGTCATTGGAGTCCCACCAGGGATGAATTTGGCCCATGCCATTCCTCCTGTTTAGTCATTGGATAGGAATGTAGAGAAGAAATGCATGCTGGGCTTTAGGACTCCATCTCAACAAAACTGCCAGGGCTGAAAAAGAATTACACGTGAATATAAATTTGTCTTGCACACACTGTTAGAACTCCTGGGTAGGCCACTGATTTCAGTTGCCCAGGTACAAATCGGAATATCTCCTTTCACTACTGAGTGCTGAGCAGGAACTTCTACACAAGTGTGCCAGGCCTCTTGGGAGCAAAAGCAGCAGCATTACCCCCACGTTACAGATGAAGAAACCAAAACAAGGACCTGAAGTGATTTGCTTCAGCTCACAGGTGGTGAAAGAGGTAGAAAAGGTATTGAAACTTAAGTACTTATGGCTCCTCTCCACTTAGGCCATGTATTCTTGTGATATATCTTTTTAATTTCCCTCTCCTTTCCCCATCTCCCCTGTCACCTGCCCCCAACCCCATCCACATTGTCTGTAGCCACACAACTGGGAAGCTGGGATTAATCCATACCTCGGGAAACTGGGATTAATACACAACTCATGTGGAACCTTTAAAAACCCGATGATTTGTGGTCCCTTTTTCAGAGGCACATGTAATCCACAACTGAAAAGTAACTATTTGCTGTTCCAGCGCACATTCTGAGAGAGGCTTTTGCTCTGTTTCATGAACATACACTGAAGACCCCATCTGACAGGATATCTTCCTGCATCCAGCAAAAAAACAGGCTGACTAGGCTGTGCAGAATCAGGCTCTTGCAGAGTAGTAACAGTTTATGGGCAGAAAAAGAATGAC
>NW_009617992.1:0-6936 GCF_000690535.1 Cariama cristata
TAGCCCTGTTTTAGCTAAACCAGGACATAGTGTAAACAAGCAAAATGTGCTCATATTCTGGGAGATCTGAGTTTCATTTTGATAAATCTTCTTATTTGTAACTTTTTAAAGTAGCAGTTGTGCCTTTTTAATTCTAGGGCAAGCAGAAACAGAAACTTAATGTGCATACATTTGAGGAAGAATAACATAAGTTGTCCACCAGAAAAATACAGTTGCTGCAGAGTAAGTACTTAAGAAAAATATATATTCTATTTGAGAAAAGAAGTGACAAACCGAGCTTCTTAGAACAGAGCTTTTATAAAGAAAAATAATATAAAACTGCATCTATTTTAAACCACATTGTACACTTAAAAACAATTAAATTGCATATTTCCTGAAGATTTCACTCCTCAGCTACCAGAATAACTAGCTACACATTTGTTTCATATGATCAAGTTTATTGCCATTTCTTAAGCTCTTCATAAAAGACAGCACAGTGTTGTTTTGACAAAACAGTGCATTAAACTAAGAATGTAGAAATCACTGTTTGATACATAGTTAAGAATGAATTACTCATGGCACCAGTTGTTGGGCAGCAGGTGTCAGAAAGCCATATAAATGTGCAAATGAAAATTGAGCCACTCAGAACTTCATGAGTGGGTTTCAGAAGGTTATAAAAATATGGTTAGGCTTTAAATCCTAGATATCACCTTATAAATGTCTCACAATTAAATTGTATTTCTCAGAATTATCTATGCTGAATGTCTAACGATAGGTGATTTCACATGATATAGCAGACCACTAATACACAAAATAGATGCACAATACAACCCCTGGTGTGAAAATCTACTGAGATGAGGTATTTAGTATTGCACTAGGAACATGCTGCATGAATCTAGTTGTAGCCAACAAGCTGAACTGCATGTGTGATGAATTAATTACTATAATTTCACTTTTAGATAAGATTCAGGGCAGAGCAGGGAGGAGGTTAGAGGCAGACAATCACAGGACCCAGGAAAATGTTGTGAGAAAAAACCTTCCCAGGCATAAACAGAGTATTAGTAAAGAAGCACTACAAAGTGTTCCTTTTAGTTTGATTGTATGAAAATCAGGCTGGACTTAGAACAGAGTGTTTTTATTTACAGTGCATATGTGTCATATCTCTCCCATTGGGATAAACCCATGTCTTGAGTCTCTTTTAGTCTGCCTCTCCTGTTTATTTCTGTGCTCAAGTCAGTGGTGATGCTTCACTGCTCATCTGAGTGCCTCCATCTGCCTATGAACAAGAAATCTTCCTTAAAACATTTAAAGTTCATTTCTTATTCTTTCTAGGAGACATACCATGTTTTCTGTAGACATAAATATATGGTAGAGCTTGGAAATCAGAAGCACCAATGGCACTCTGAGATATACTTTTTTTCCTACCTTGTATCATAATAGGAGTTTGATTTGATTTCACTTGCAGTTTTAGCCAGCTTAGTAATTCAGTTTTTCTTATAATTTGATTTGAAACACAAACATAAAGGAGTAATAATACCTTAAATTCATCCTAAAATCCAAAAACATTTCAGGTCTGGTTGGACAAAAATAAGAGACATATAGGAAAAATTAGTTGTACCTCCCATTCTGTGCTGCTGACAGCTTAAGAATTTTCTCAGATTAGTGTTCTGCCAATGACAAATGCATTAAGGAAAACTTCATTGCAGAGGTCTATTTATTTATTTATTTATTATTTCATCTAGGGGAAAAAATAAGAGCAGATGAGGACAAATCTGATCATCCTTAAAGCAGCTGATAATGCGCCTGAAGGACATCAAGGAAAACCTGAAGCATTAACAAACTAATCTGTACTGTATGCCCCACTTCATTTATTCAACTTATATGTTCTGCATGCATTATGCATTTGTGCATTTATTCACTTTGTACTCAAAAACGACTAAGTAAGAGAAGTCTACAATCTAGATGTTCTTTCCTGTCTCAGAGGGTTATTTCTAGAGAAATGTTGCAGTGACTAATTATTTGCATAATTTGCCCTTCCTTTACTAATAGGCTGCATGTGGCATGGAATTTTTTTTTCAATTTCCTGATGAAAAACACAGGTAATCAAGACCATCCAATCTCTCCTTACATGGTATAGACTTGGATTATTCTTTTGTCTCCTGAGATGGAATGTAGGACAAGGAAGTAACTAGTCTTCTAATCTGCTCTTTTATTGTACACTGACCTATTACTGAAGAAAAAGGATTCTTGACTTGAAGCCTGAATGTATTTCTATATTGTAAACATATGCACACACTTGCACACCTATAATTACTGTCCTCTCTTTTGTTACAATGCTTTTTTCCTGGCTAAGGATTAACAGATGCTGCTGACCTGCTGATTTTTTTGTCAGCTGATTGCACACCCATTTATACATGCACACAGACACACAGTCCACAGATTTCATTATTTCAAACAGCTTTTAAGAAAATGAGGCTTAAAATTTTCAAGCTGACAATAAACCATTTAATTTTCATTAATTTTATGACATACCTGGTTTCTGCATTTGCAGCAGCTATAAAGCATATGTTAACTTCCTAATAAAACCTGAGTAATGTTTTATCTGTCACTTTTTTTTCCCCCCTTTTTTTTTGCAGTGGCTAACAGTGCACAAGTTATTACCTAGGGAACAGTTGTTGCTGTCTCCTGTACAGATCCATATCGTTCTCAAATTTGTATTCTGATGGAGAAGCAACAAATGTTACTTAAATCCCATGAAGTGTGTTAATTACACTGAGCTCCGTGAAATTATGGGTGAGAGCGCCAAAAAGAATTCTACAATTGCATCTTGAGTCTCTTGAGCATATCTTGTCAGATTAATGTCTTTGTCACTCACATGATAACCTTAAAATTGCTTTTCTCCCTAAGTGATATTCCCTAAACCTCAGTGATATGGAAAATCTCACACTAAATGCACTAAAAATCTAAAGCTAAATAGCAGATGTAGTTTGTATTGTTTACATAAATAGTGCTAGTATTTTTATGAAATTAAATAAAAATTGAATTTCATTAACAAGTGCAGCTTGTTACTTTCCCCTAATTATTTTACAGTCCTTCTTCTGTGCTTCTGCATACAAACCACAGAGTGAGTCCCTGAGACCGTATCTCTTCCTAGTATGTCCCTGGAACAAAGGCTAAAATCACCTAACTGCCTAGGATGTAATGCTTCATTTTTTTTTTTTCCTTTTTTTTCTGTTACTTCTTTGGAAGCCCTAGATAACCATAGCTGCCTCATTATTTGAATCCAGAAACCACTGCATGGTGTAGCAGTAACAGAGATTGTCCCAGAAGATTTGACCACATGGGTATTTCCTCACAGCTCAAGTGAAGATTTCTTAAAAACAGATAATACGGAAGATTTGCTGTGCCAAGGCTTGAGGTGCATGCTTCAGATCCCCAGCAGGGGACATACTCCACTCTCAGAAAGCTGCAAGTCTCACAAAGTCACAACTATGACTGGCGAAACTCAACCCATTGGAAATCTATATTATATGTCAGACCCGTCTAAGAGACAAATCTAATCCTTTTGGCTGAAAAATAGCTCACAGCAGTCTGCTGCTCCTAGTTTACTGATATTTGGAAGAATGGTTTGGTTTGGCAATCAATGTCCTAGAGCCACCAAAGACCTTGATATTATCTTTTTTCTTTAAGCCCATAAAGAGGATTACTGGAAGAAAAAAAGAGAGAGGAAGAAAAAAAAGAAATTCTGCGAAGTTATATAAGTACCACCAGTATTACTTATCTTTAGGTTTTTGCTTTCATAAAAAATAGGTTTTGTTAGTAAAGCTCAATAGTAATATTTTCATTATTTGTAACCATTGCAAAAAGTTGTAAGCTTTACTTTGCTAAATGAGAGGGGCAGTGCACAATCAGATGTGTCCTATAGAATAAGTACATTTGAAAACAAGCAAGTTCTTTTTGTCTTATGAATATCTCAGAAGTGGTAGGTGATGAGCTCTAAAGATAAGAACCTGGAAAAAATGCACTAAACTCAAAAGAACCATAGCAATTTGCACTGGTTAAGAATGCAGCCAAAAATCTGTGAAAACAGCAGCCAAAAATCTGTGAAAACAAGAAGGACCTTGTTTTCCACAACTCCATACTATAAACTTGTTTTTACATTGGTGATTGTCAAACTGTAAAACATGGTTATTTAGGTTTTGTAATGCTGTGCTTTTCCTTTGTGTTTACTACACACAGAATAAACACAAGATTCATGGCATTGATAATAAGGTCTATGAACACAATACTTTGAATTTCCTCTGTTGAGTATCTGGCACTTTATATGTAAATGTCCTTTCTGAAATATAAAATTTTGTCATGTAGCTTGAAAAGGGGATGGTGGGAATGAAAGAGTTATGCTTATGGAAGTCCATCCATCCAGTCTCTGTAAGGCTACTAGATCTATAAATAATGGAGAAAGGCCCTCAAGCTAGGGATGCCAAATTTAGTAGCATCTAATGAAAAGATAGGAGCAAAGTCCTGAAATCTCTTTTCAATTAACTTTAGCACAAATGGGGAACTAGATTGAAAAGTCCTCAAGAAGCCATTGGTGGAGGTTTCTCTGACAATCTTTATATTCTTTGAACAAATAACTTCTTCAAGATCACAATTAAAATGTCTATTCTTGCTCTGCATTTTAAAACCTGATCTGCTTACTCAAATCATGGCTTTTCAAGCTTTGCTTAAGTCACCATAAGAAGGGGAGGGGAGAGACAAATCCTCATCATTACTTTTTAAAATTACTTAAAAGTGACCCACAGCTGAATAAAGGAATGTCTGGAAGGACCTGTGTGGAAGTCTGTCTACAAAGTAGATTGAAAAAGTGTTTTGTTCTAAATCCTAATCTCTTCTGTGGTCTCAAGAAGGCTAACACAAGAAGATTGTCACAGACATGAGTGATATTTGTCACCAGACATCTGCTAAGACACAAGCACTGTGTATTTTCCCTGCTGGGTGGCATGTAACGGAGGTTACCCAATCTAGTGTTTACCATGAAAATTCAAATCCAGTGTTAAGAGATTTTCTTACTGTAGTTCTTAATGAAAAGTGCCTTCTGGATCAGTTATATCAGCAGGCTGACAGGAAATGAGTGGGATATCAAGATTTGAAAGCAATGGTTTTTAATCTGTGTGATTCCCAGTTTTACTCTACAGTAAATAAAGTACAGTGATGCCGGCAGCCAGTGACAGGAAGAACAACAGGGCAGTGAGAATATTTGTGCATAAGTCCATGACTGGTTATCCCGAAATCACACAAACACAAGTTCCTTCTCTGAGTTCAGTCCCATTTACTCTGTGCTTTAGGAGCTGTATCACTGTGAAAGTAAATGCAGAAGTGATACACTCCCTTGTTTTAGCATCTTTTGGGGAGATCAAACACTGAAAAACAGAAAAGGAGTTGAGAATAGATGAGGGAATGTTAAGGGGCTGGTCAGAGTTTGGGGAATAGGTGTATGACCTTGATGCAAGCATCTAACCAAGCCTTTTGAGTTTTGCCTGACACTAGTTAGTGGAAGTAAGTGAAAGGATACAACACAAACTTTATATATGTAACCAATTTGTTATTCCTATCTTCTCTGCTCCATTGCAGAAAATATACCTGTATTTTACTGTATCCTCATATGTGGCTGGGGACACTTAGATTGAGACCTCTGAGGAGAGTAGGCAAGCTGTTTCCCATAAATCTTCTTTATGCAGGAAACCCTATATTGAGACTCTGAAACTCCCTTCTATTTTTCTTTCTGTGTCGTATACTTCAGTGTGATCCTAGCATGCTCTGATTCCCCAGCAACCCCTGGTGTCAAGATAACTTCTGCCCATACCCAGAATGAGAGCTCACGGGCAGGGTGGGGCAGCTTAAATTACTCCAGTCATGAGTCTCTGGTACTGCTGCATCACTGCCTCACACACAAAAAGCAAACCCACTCCTGCGCGCTTAGCACAGGAGGTGAAAAGGGACAGTCCCATCCTCATGTTTATCAAGACTAGTATTTTTTAATTTGCTTCTGTACCTTTCTGTCTCCTTTGAAAAGCAAAATACTATAAATAAAAATTAAAAGCTGTTTAGAACAACCTGCTATAGGCTTTTCTACTTACTACCCGTAAGGGCCCAGGTGGCAAATAACCATTCTGTTATAAAGAGTGTCTGAGTTACACAGTGCTGCATTAGTGCATTCCAACAAATTACCCTCTGTAGCCACACAGGTTTCACCAAATGACTAATACAATGCAAACTGACAAATGTCCCAAAAACTAATTTTGCAAGCAACGGGAAAGAAATGTGTAAATCTCAGTGAAAGCAAGCCACAATGCTTCAAAAAATTGTGGTGCTCTCCCTTTATGCCTTTTTCTTAATACTACCATGCAAAGAATTCAACTGATCTTCCTTAATGCTACAGTAAGTGCTAAGCAATACAATGCCGAAACAATCAGATTCCCTCTGTATACAGATACGTTCTTTCAAAGGGGTTTGAAGATGAGTGTTTTCTTTTTACATATAATAAATATACATTTAATTGTAAATGTTCTCTAATTTATCTTTGTCTCTTTAATAAGTCTCACAGTACCTGAAAAAAAAACGATGGGATGGTGGAAAGATTTGGGAGGTGTTTACCATTTAGATAACTTCTGCTCTAAAATTGTGGCTCTTCCAAATGAGCTAACGAAGTACTGTAACTCCACTAGCTTGTTCTGACAGCCTTTACTCCCAGCTCTGCAAACATTGCATTAAATCTCTGTGTATCCTTGGTGACTATTATTAGTAGGCCTGGGTGTATTTCACTAGACATTTGGAATTCAGCTAAGAAAATTCTCAATCAGAAACAAGCTATAATAAAGCTAAAGATATTACAATCACTCTCTTTCTCAGAAGAAAGCGGGGGGGGGGGGGGGGATTTTTTTTCCTATAATATTTTTT
>NW_009617992.1:6967-43142 GCF_000690535.1 Cariama cristata
CTACCTAGAATTGTTTGATTTTGATAACCAGAAATTTGCTAAAAGAGCAACTCCTGTACCACTCCCCCACACCCTCCCCAACAGTATGCAGTTTTCCTGCATGTTTGGGCATCTGCTGATGCATGAGATCTGCAATTCACATAGAGTTTTAAATAACACCCAGTACTCCGGTTCTTTAAAGCATCCATCTACCTCTTCCAACACCTTAAGTGTAACATGAGGACAGTGCTTACACCTTTAAGGCCAACACTGAGCTCTTGCCTACTCTGATCAACATAAATTCATGTTTGTAAGAAGTCAGGAAGCCTCCTATATCTTAAAGTTACTTATATTCCCATGAGGAAATATTTTCTAGGGTTGAATCTAGGGACAAATGTCCAGAGAGACTAGACTATTATCTCAGCTGAATACCTGAAATTAAATGGAATTAAGAAGTACTAACATGCCTTGAAGTTTTGGACCACACTACCTCTGTATCTAACTCAAATTTTTAAATGTTTTTCAAGTAGTACAATCCTGGATAAAAGTAGGTAAATAGAATTTACTTGTTTTATTTTGCAAGACATATTAACATGGATTTACCAGTATTTCATAAAAAATACCACATTTCTGTACCAACATTTTTACTTACCATTATGCCAATAGTACTCTTTTTTTAAAAAATAGTAAAAGAGATGTTTGTTTTTCACTTCGTTATTTGGTGATCTCTTAACTGACCTTGCAGTAATAATTAGTGTTTCTTGGATTTATCTTTATGGAGTTATTAACACCACTTACTGTAAGCAGTTACATATGTGAGTCATTCACAAACTTACTTTTGTTGATATTTCTCTGCTGGCTGAATGTCCAAAGCATTGAATGTCCAAAGTCAGATTCTCAAGGATACACATGTTTTTTTGTTCAAATGTTAGTGGGTTCTGGCTAAAAACCTTACATCTCGAACAGCAGTGTGATTCCCTAAGCTCCGCAGTAGGCAGGATTGCCACTGGTGATATACGTCTAGACTGAGGGTCAGGTGCTGTTGGCCCTTTTCACTGCACAACATAACAGTGTTGAGCCATAGCTGTTGGTTAGCCCCTTGAAACTGGTGTGACAACCCCTTAAAATTTTTCTTGAGAATCAGTCTTACTTCCTTGAGTCCTAGGAAAATAAAAGGGTGAGCGGGATATTTTTTAATCTTTCCACCTATATTTTATATCTAGACTCTTCAGCTTGAGCTGAGGTCAGTGTGTTTTCCATTATCTTCTCATACAATTGAATATAGTGCTAACAAAACAGAAATCTGCTATGAAATTTTCCTCTAAACTAACTCTACCAATGGCTTCTTATCTAGTCAAGGCAACAGCCCTGCTATCCCTGTCTTGGTTTGTTAATAAGTTCATATGACACCATTCTGAAAAGCATTGATTCTTCTAGGGGACTTCAAGCAAATTTGAAATGAGACCACAACATTTCTTTCAGCTGATTGAGCCTTCAGTTGAAATCAGAGATGAATAACAGCTCCAGACCCTTCCACATTCTAGTCTGTCTTTGTTTCCACTTCTAAATATGTACATTAAATTAATTCTGGCTCAAATAAGAAGTTTCTGCCTTTCCAGTTGCTAGATACTTGGAGAGGATTTTTGAATAATTTCACTATTAAAAGACCCTGTTTTTTTGCCTTCCATGAACATCTTTTATTTCCCGCCATTTAAAATAAAGTATTTGGCTAGACAGAGTAACATTGTAACCCCGTATATCCTACTTATTTTCTTCTGTTCCTTTATGGTTTATTGAGGAGCCTGTCCTGCCTGCAGTGAAACCATCATCAAAACTCAATTTGACTTCTGGGAAATGGGAATACACTTTTAAGTGGCTATTAATTCCAGTGCTGCACATGCAAGATCATTTCCAGGACATCAGGAGTACCTTGTAACAGCTACTTCTGCTTATTCATATAATAAAAATAAATAAGTAAATCTTTTTTCAGTAGCATTGGTGTGATTATGAAAAATTTCCTGTGACAATAATGATAAATGGATCAGTTTGGAATTTGTACCCTGTACTTCAATTTTTTCCATCTTAGAAAGGGTGCTAAGGAAAGAGTACGTGTTTCTTTATAAGTGGAGAGTACCAGACCTTCCCCTTTTGATTTTTACATGTAAACAGATGTTTTCCTTTCGCCCACAGTAATTTTAGCTATCTAGCTGATTTTTGATTGTTCTTTTAATTTTTTTCTCTTAGTGATGCATAGAATTAGATGACTAGCATCCTGAAACTGGCACAACTTTAGATGAAATTCTCTAGAGAAAAATCAAAGGCAGATGTGAAGAAATGTTACATTTGACTCTGACCAGAGCTCTGTGTAGAGTTGTGGCTGATCAATACTGGCCCTATTAATTCTTACCCTGGACAGATGATCATTGCTTCTGTTCCCTCCCCAGAGCTAAATTACTTTGAAACAGCACAAAAACTATTCACAGGAGTTAGTCCAAAGACATACAAAAATATTTTCTTTCACACTGTCAAGTATAACTCATAGTTTCACAAACCCTTCATCGGCTCCTAGTACCCCCAAAGCAGTTTGCAATTTTGAATTATTGGAAGCACCAACTGTGCAGTGAGTGTTTAAGCAATAGCTCAGCAATAGTTACACAGAAACCTACGTATTAGAACCTGTTTTGCTGAGGCATGGAAAACCTGGGCAGCCTTCCTTGTGGGATTCTGCACCTCCACCTGTGTTGCTAACTAGTGATGGGCTGCAGGTGGTTTGTTTAAACATTTCATTGAATGGCACAACATATCCTTTATGCAGCAGTGCCCACATTAGGCATGAGTACTCATGCCAGTGAGCATGACAAAGGAACCATATTAAGTAAATCTTTAGGTAAATACAAAGAACTAGAGCTTCAGCTGGTGAAAATTGACATTGCTCCACTGAACCCAACACAATGCTGTTGATTTCTACCAGCTGAAAATCTGGCTGTGAGTATTTTGACCCTGAGCCAGGCCTCTTTGACAATTGTGTTAAGTCACTAAGCTTTATACTTACGTATGCAGTCCTATCAATTGTCTGTAAATAGCTAATTTATCAGCTTTTGGGAGTTCAATTCTGTGAAGAAGCAAACATATTTAGGTAGGATTTTCCTCTTAGCTCAGCATTCCAGCAAGCAGAGAAGAAGGAAGGGAAACCATGTTCAGTTACAATTTCTTTTTTAATTATTTTTTTTTTTCCATTCAGAAAACAAACTGAAGGGGGAAAACCAGCATTGAACACACATTCAGAAGAAAAACATTATATTGGATTCTAGTCTCTACCTTACTATTATTTTTATTATCATTCCTTATAAATATTCATTAGTGCTGTCAGTGCATATGTGGAGGATTGCTTACAACCATAGAATCCAATGATGCCTGTAAGGTATTGTCATGATATTGCAGATAGTGGAAAACTATTAATGTTCTCCTCAAAACGAATACTCTGCCCTAAATACTTTGGTGATTTGGGCCTATATCTTTCTGGTTAAGTCTATGCTGCTCTTAAATAGTAACTCATGATCAGCCTGCCTCCCCTCTAAACATCTGGCAATCAGCAACAGCAAAGACAACTCTGTCCCAACAGCAAACAGACTTCAAGTGAGGTTCAACAGACAATGTAGATATATCCATGCATTTTTCAGTACTCTGTCTTTCAAACCAAAAGATTTGGGAGAATACAGAAAGATCTTCCCTCTCCTTGCATTTTTTGAGGGTGTGGTGAGTTGACCTTGGCTGGCTGCCAGACTGCCACACAGCTGCTCTGTCACTCCTGCTCTTCAACAGGACCAGGACAAAACAAGATGAAAATGGTTGTGGGCTGAACTAGGGAGATCAATCACCCATTACCATTATAGGCAAACCAGATTCAACTTGGGGAAAATTAATTTAACTTATTGACAATTAAAAATAGAGTAGGATGGTGAGGAGTGAAGACAAAACTAAACCAACTTCCCCCTACACCCATCTTCCGAGGCTCAACCTCACTCCTTCATTCTCAACTCCTCTGTCCCTTCCTCCCTAACCTGAGCAGTGCAGGGGCATGAGGAATCCAGGGCTGTGGTCAGTTCATGACACTTTGCCTCTGCCTCTCCTTCCTCCTTGTGCTCTTCCCCTGCTCCAGCATGGAGTCCCTCCCATGGGGTAAAGTCTTTCATGAACTGCTCAAGCATGAGTGAGTCCCCCAGGATGCACTTCTTCAATAACTGTTCCAGCGTGGGTTCCGCCCATGAGGTATGATTCATTAGGAACAGAGTGATCCAGTGTGAGTCCCCCACAGGCTGCAGTTCCTGCCAGAAAATCTGCTGCAGCCTGGGATTCTCTCCACAAGCTGCAGCTTCCTTTAGGACATGTCCATCTGCTCTGGCATGGGGTCCTACATAGGCTGTAGTGTGAATACCTGCTCCCCCCATGGTCCTTTATGGGCTGCATGGGGACTACCTGCTCCACCATTGTCTTCTCCATAGGCTGCAGAGAATTCTCTGCTCTGGTGCCTACAGTACCTCTTCCTTCTTCTTTTACCTTGGTGTCTGCAGGGCTGTTTCTCACATGTTTTTCCTCACTCCTCACACTGTTGTGCAGCATTTTGCTCTTTCTTAAATATGTTTTCCCTGAGGTGCCACCATCTTGGTTGAGGGGCCCAGCTGTGCCTTTTGGTGAGTGTATTGGAGCCATTGGGAACCAGTTGTGTCTGACATGGGACAGTTCCTGGTCTCTCTTCACATAGACCAACCCTGCCACCACCCACACCCACCCCCACGGTACTGAAATTGGGGCACATAAACCCAATACAGAAGGAAAATTTACATTTCAGACACTAACACATTAATCTTATAAGGAAAAGAGTAACAGCCGTCCCTCTTTCTTCTGTAAGATAAAATTCATGAAGAAACTTGTATCCACTTGGTAAAGGAAAATCTGCTCCCAAACACAATTGTTTAACCAATTTTTATAGCTGTTCAAATAATTCAGGAAAAAACTTTCCATTCAGGTGTTAACATTAGATCCAGAAAAAATATGGGTACTAAAAGTGGTGGAATTTACCTCATTGAACTTTAGACATCTGTAAAGCAGTCGCCTACAGCCGAGATGATCACTCCAGATACTCTTTACAATTCCAGGAGGGAGAGAGACTTTCCTTTCAGGTGAAATCCTTCTGAAGAAATATAGATGGCCACCTAAAGATAGAATGCTTCCACTAAAAGCATTTGTTTCTCTCTGACAATAAAGATAACTTAGCTGCCTATGTTCAGTTACATAAATTCCACCTCTGGTGTTTTATGATCAGATTTTTAGATATTTGGATGCTTAATAAAGACCATAAGCTTGATGTGTTAAGAGATGCTGAGCAAGCGGAACTGCTTCTTCAATATGATATGCTGTATTTAGTCATAGGCTGGTGGAAATTAGTAAGCTAGAGTGAGAGAGAATGAAATTCAAATCCTTGTTCCATAAATATTGCAAAAATTTTATATAAGCAGAACATTTTTAAACAGATGAACTTGAGAAGACCTGGTTTGAATACCAAATAGCTATTGGTTAACAGATAGTTCTGGTGATATAGGTTTGGCACCCTACAGCAGCGTGAAAACTCAGATAGGGTCTTCCAGGGGCATAGATGCATGCTCTATCCAGTAAAATCCTATGTAAAAACTGGAGAGGGCAAAAGGGAGTACAACATCTTCCATCAGTAGTTTCTAGAAGGTTCAACCCAATAAACATGATTTGAGAAGACAGATGAATCAGTTTCAAATGGGCAATTCAGAGAGGAAACTATCTTGTTTTTACATACTGATGGAGCTGAGATATAAACCAGAGCCTTAACTGTTCAGTGCTCCCTAGATCTAGACAATTTTGGGTAGACATTTAAGGTTCTTAAGCAACTTTGAAATGTAAATGTAGGGACTCCTAGTATGGGGCAACAGGTTTTGAATGTGTAGTCTGTAGTTCTTCAATTGGAATTTTAAGATTTTTAGCATATATCTTCTCATTTCTAATGCGAAGATGTGTTAGAGCTTTTCTGCCTTATATATATATACATATTTTTAATAGAAAACTTACAATTAAATAAGGTGAGGAAAATTTGGGAAATTAGGGTTTCTAGTAAAACAAAATTTGAGGGTCATTACCAGAGGAAAGTATATTTGCCTGTCTGGCATTGAACTGTATTAGAATAAAGGAGAACCAAATACACAATATTACTATACACTTTCCTGAATTTACTTTAATTTCACAAGGAGCGATGTATTGGTCTGTGCCATTTCAGTGTGATGTGTATTGACAAGGTGAAGATCTGGGTACTGTTCTGTGCACCCTGTGCACTCAGATTCCCAAGATTGCTGCTTCCTTACTTCTTACTTCTGTGTAAGAGAGGAACTGAAATGTATCAAGCTCTGCCTAGAGGCAGGGGAAGAACGAGTCAAGAGCTTATGGGTAAGAATTAAGGGACAGGCTAATATGTGCGGCATTGTTGTGGGTGTTTACTACAGGCGACCTGGTAGGAAGAGGAAGTCGATGAGGCCTTCTACAGACAGCTGAAAGCAGCCTCATGATCACAGTCCCTGGTTCTCATGGGGGAATTCAGCCACCCTGATATCTGCTGGAGAGACAGCACAGCCAGGCACATGCAGTCTGGGAGATTCCTGCAGAGCATTGATGATAACTTTTTGACAGAGGTGGTGGAGCAGGCAATGAGGAGAGGTGTTCTGCTGGACTTTGTGCTAATGAACAAAGAAGGTTTGGGGCAGCCTTGGCTACAGTGACCATGAGATGATGGAGTTTAGAATCCTGCATGGAATAAACAGGGCAGTAAGTAAGATTACTACCCTCGGCGTCAGGAGAGCTAAATTTGGCCTCTTAAAGGACCTGCATGAAAGGATCCCATGGGTTAGGGCTCTGGAATGTAGCAAGGTTCAAGAGAGCTGGTTAATATTCAAGCATCACTTTCTCCAAGCTCAGGCTCAGTGCAACTCTATGAACAAGAAATTAAGCAAAGGGGGCAGGAGACCTGCGTGGATGACCAAGGAGCTTCTGGCAAAACTCAAATGGAAGAAGGAAGTTTATGGAATGTGGAAACAGGGACAGACCACTTGGGAGGAATATAGGAAATTTGTCAGAGTATGCAGGGATGCGACGAGGAAGGCTAAGGTCCACTTGGAATTAAATCTGTCAAGGGAGGTCAAAGAGAACAAGAAGCGCTTCTTCAAGTACATCAGCAACAAAAGGAAGACTAGGGAAAATGTGGGCCTGCTGCTGAATGAGGTGGGTGCCCTGGTAACTGAGGATGCAGAGAATGTGGAGTTACTGAACGCCGCCTTTGCTTCAGTGTTTACCGATAAGGTGGGACCTCAGGAATCCCAGATCCTGGAGTTAAGAAAAGAAACCTGGAGAAAAGACTTTCCCTTGGTTGAAGAGGATCAGTTTAGAGATCATTTAAGCAAACAGGACACCCACAAATACATGAGCGTGCCCTGGTAACTGAGGATGCAGAGAATGTGGAGTTACTGAACGCCGCCTTTGCTTCAGTGTTTACCGATAAGGTGGGACCTCAGGAATCCCAGATCCTGGAGTTAAGAAAAGAAACCTGGAGAAAAGACTTTCCCTTGGTTGAAGAGGATCAGTTTAGAGATCATTTAAGCAAACAGGACACCCACAAATACATGAGCCCCGGTGCGGTGCACCCATGAGTGCTGAGGGAGCTGGCAGATGTAATTGCTGAGCCACTCTCCATCATCTTTGAAAGGTCAAGGAGAACAGGAGAGGTGTCTGAGGACTGGACGAAAGCCATTGTCACTCCACTATTCAAAAAGGGCAAGAAGGAGGACCCAGAGAGCTACAGGACAGTCAGCCTCACCTCTGTCCCTGGAAAAGTGATGGAGCAGCTCATTCTGGATGTCATCTCTAAGCAGCTGGAGGAAAAGAAGGTTATCAGGAAAAGTCAACACGGATTCATCAAGGGAAAATCATGCTCGACCAATCTGATAGCCTTCTACAATGGCATGGCTGGCTGGGTAGATGAGGGAAGAGTGGTGGATGTTGTCTGCCTTGACTTCAACAAGGCTTTTGACACCGTCTCCCATAACATCCTCATGGTTAAGGTCAGAAAGTGTGGGTTAGGTGAGTGGACAGTGAAATAAATTGAGAACTGGCTGAACGGCAGAGCCCAGAGGGTTGTGATCAGCAGCGCAGAGTCTAGTTGGAGGCCTGTAGCTAGAGGTGTTCCCCAGGGGTCAGTACTGGATCCAGTCTTGTTTAACTTATTCATCAATGACCTGGATGAAGGGATGGAGCATACCCTCAGCAAGTTCGCTGATAATATAAAGCTAGGAGGAGTGGCTGATACATTGGAAGGCTGCGCTGCCATTCAGCGAGACCTGGACAGGCTAGACAGCTGGACAGAGGGGAACTAATGAAGTTCAACAAAGGCAAGTGTAGGGTCCTGCACCTAAGGAGGAATAATCTCATGCACCTGTACAGGCTAGGGTTTGACTTGCTGGAGAGTAGCTCAGCAGAGAAGGACCTGGGCGTCCTGGTGGACAAGTTAACTATAAGCCAGCAATGTGCCTTTGTGGCCAAGAAGGCCAATGGTATCTTGGAGTACATTAGGAAGAGTGTGGCCAGTAGGTCGAGGGAGGTAATCCTCCCCCTCTACTTTGCCATAGTGAGACCACATCTGCAGTTCTGTGTCCAGTTCTGGGCTCCTCAGTTTAAGAAAGACAAGGAACTACTGGAGAGAGTCCAGCGGATGGCAACAAAGATGATGAGGGGACTGGAACATCTCCCTTATGAGGAAAGGCTTAGGGAACTGGGTCTGTTCAGCCTGGAGAAGACTGAGAGGGGATCTGATCAATGTTTATAAATACCTAAAGGGTGGGTGTCAAGAGGATGGGACCAGGCTCTTTTCTGTGGTGCCCAGCGACAGGTTAAGGGCACAAACTGAAACACAGGAAGTTTCATCTTAATAGGAGGAAGAACTTGAAACTTTGAGGGTGACAGAGCACTGGAACAGGCTGCCCAGAGAGGTTGTGGAGATTCCTTCTCTGGAGATATTCAAAACTCACCTGGACATGTTCCTGTGCAACTTGCTGTAGATGACCCTGCTTTGGCAGGGGTGTTGGACTAGATAATCTCCAGAGATGCCTTCCATCCCTGACCTTTCTGTGATTCTGTGATTCTTGTGTCCAGTAGCTAAGCAGAGCTGTAGACAGAGACTCAGGGTGTTTGGCAAGCCATGATAATATGCCATCCTCATCATGTCAAATGTGATGCATAGCTCAGCGTTCCCTTTATATGTATCGCTTCTGCTGCGGTTACCATTTATAATTTTTACAGTGCCCAAAAGAGTATTCCTAGGCAGGAGTAATTCAGCAACCCAACAGTTTCACTAGTGCAGAGTCAGGCTCTTATGCTCAACATGTTTTACCTTGCATTTGCAACACTCCGCAGTTCTCTGGGCAGGATGAATGCTTATATGTACAAAAAGAAATGTGTTCCCTTTTTTTAAACATTTCCTGCTCCTTATTTCCATAATTCCTCACTGTGAACAGACTTAACTCTTATCAAAAGCTAACAAAAGCTCCTAAGCTCTAAGGCAAGACAACTTTAACCTCCCATATCAGTAACATCTATAAACTATTTGCCAAGTTGTTGCTAGCCACTCAAGTATAGGAGCAGGAATCTCTCCTCTCAGATTATGACAATCACTATTCCTTTGCTACGTGCATAAAAATCCATGTGAGGCTTAAAGTATTTCAGATGCAGAAATCTCACCATTCCCTTTTGCAAACACATCTTCCTTGGAAGAGGCACTTACAGTTGTTTAGCAGAGTCCAAGGACTATAAAACTGTAGACTTCCACTTTCAATTCTGGGTTTGCATTTCTTTGTTTGAAGATTTTGTTTTATGCTTATTTTAAAATCTTTCCCCACTTATTGTTGTAACTTTTATTGGTAGCATCTTCAAAAACTATCCTCTCCCAACCTGCCCTTTCCAGTGTTCTAAATATAAGTGTAGAAACAAAAAATGCATATTAATAAGTAAAGAAGCACAGGTGTGCCTTGCAGAAAGTAAGTTTTTTAAAGTCCTTCCTGAGTTCTTGAATCATTATCCCTGCATAATTTATACTGTGTTACTGTGTGCAAACACTGAACATGGCCCACAAAGAAAAGATGTGAGCCAGTTCAAAAGACAGACCTTGGATTTTCACAGTAGAAGGCATAAGCTATTTATTTATGTATCAAATAATTATGAAAATTTCTGGCTATACTTTCTAATCAAAGGAATGTGAAAGAAAGGCAGAGGGTATGTAGTTCATTATTGCCTTTCTACCCCTCTTGCTCAGAGCCAGGGATGCTGATAATATAACTGTTGAGCACTGAATCCTCTTTATTGTTGTTATCCTCCCATGATTTTAAGACTTTCTCTATGGAGAGAAAAAGAAGGAAGGATATCTTTTAGAGTGGCTGTCAGATTCATGTACTGAAGGAAAAAAAGGAAAAATTAGTTCTCTATGCTAACTGCACTGAGTGAAAACACAGCATGGTACACAGCCTGATCCTGAGTACAGGTACATAGTGTGAACATATATTTTACAGTACAGCTCTAGAGAAGTGACAAAAAGCCCAGACTCCTTCGGATACAAAGGAGCTCCACTCTGCTCCTCATGTTGGGAATGGACTCTGCATAATAGCTGAACTTTATTCTCCAAATTGGTTAAATACATCAACATACAATAAAATTTTAGTACATTTTCCCTTCCCTGAGTAATATTTAAAAACTTTTTTTTCTTGTTTCTTCATTGAAGAATACTGAACCCTTTCACTAGACCTGAGTGTGAAGAGACATCCTTAGCTATCAGCCAAATTCCCACCCAGCTGCTCATTTACTCCCTGTCCTCAACAGGACATGGGGAGAAAATAGGAATAGAAAAGTTCGGGGTCAAAATAAAGACAGGGAGATTGCATACCAGTTACTTTGCCCAGTCATGGGCAAAACAGACTTGTCTTGGGGGCGGGGGGAGGATAAACACTAAAACCCACATTTCGTCCTTGTTTTTTTAGGCTTAACTTCCCTCCTTTCTTTCAGACTCCTCTATCTAACCCCCACCCACCCTGAGTGGTATGTTGGGGTTGGGGACTGGGGAGTTGAGTCAGTCTGTAAAAACTCCTGTCTGCCACTGGTTCCTCCTCACACTTTTCCCGTGCGCCTACATGGGTTTTCCAGGGGCTGCAGGGAATCTCTGCTCTAGTGCCTGGAACACCTCCTCCCCCTCCTCCTTCTCTGATCTTAGTGTTCCCTCTTCTGTTTCTTATCCTTTCCCCCCCCCGCTCCTCTGCTTGTCCAGTGTTTTGCTCTTTATTAAATACACATTCTCAGATGTGCCACCATCTTGGCTGAGGGACTTAGCTGTGCTCTGTGGTGCATCTGTGGAGCTGGCTGGAAATGGCTGTGTATGGCATGGAGTAGCCCTGACCTCTCTTCACAGAAACTACCCCTGCAGCGCCACTCCTAATCCTCTCAAATCTTGCCATGTATACCCAATATACTGAGCAATTACTGGATTTTTTTTTTTTTTTTCCAATTAAATAAACTGGGAGAAAAAAGTCATGAAAATACTTCACTTAGGCTGAAAAAGAGTATTTTGTGAAGTTTTCAGAGAGGCACTAAAAATCACTAAAGTCATGTTTGTCAAACGGAAACTTTTTGTTTGATCTGCAACAAAACATTTTGGTTTGTATTTTTTTAGACCTTTACCTATTTTACTCTTCATCTGGTGTAATTTTAAAACAAAATACTGACATTTTGAAACAAAAAGTTAAAAAATATGAGATTGAAAAGTTGAAAATGTTGAGAATTTTTACACTTAAGCATCCCATTTTGGAAATGTCAAAATTAAATCTGTATGATTTTTTTCTCTATTACTGTTTTTATCCCAGATTATGTTGGAGTGTAAGGGCAGTTTTATAAAGATTTTTCCCCTCTGCTACATGAAAATGACTCATTCTGTGATTTTTCGAATAGCAAAAGATTTAAGCATCTGTCTAAAGTCCACATTGTGAAATTGCCTTGCGGCTACAGAGAATCATTTTCACCTGAAAGTTGAGAAGAATATCTGTGAGGAAACTGGAGAGGTTTCTACTGAATATAACTCACTTGTTTAAGATAGCAGTTTTGATCAATCAACATTTTCTACTAAAGATTTTTTTTTGCTCTAAAAGTGTTCAGCTAATTTTGTTGTTAAGCCATGTCATGTCATTGCTACCACTTCATTGACCCTGCTTAATAAAGCTAGTTTTACCTTTTACATCATGGAAACAGTTATAGTTTGATAGTCATATGCACAAAGTATCCAGTTGTGAAATGAAGTCAAGTCTAGGCTAATTTGCTTTTTCAAGAAGTTATATTCAACAATGGTTTGTGGGTTAGGGGAATGTGTTGGATGCCGGCATCATAAAACAGTTTCCACAACTTCCACAGTTTGAAGTCCTTTGTTGACCATCCCAGCTCAGATGCTGATGAACAGAAAGGAATGAAAATCGGCTTCTGACTTGAAAATATGGTAACAGTGGTGTCAGATATGCATCTTAAGCATGGGTTTGTGCAAAATATGGTTGTATATTTCTGGTTCTAAATTTTGACTGTATCAATTTGGCTATTTTCATGACCAAAGAATTCACTTTTTTCCCCTCTGACAGACTAGAGGGGAAAAAAAAAAAAAGAAAAAAGAAGAAAAAATTAATTTATGGTACAGGCATACTCATTTAGTATATTTTTATTTCTGAAATATCTATCAAAACCTTGATCAGGTTGCTAGATTAAACCTATTTTTCTTGGCACAAAAATTTGGTCTCAACTTGTGATTTAGAATACTCATCTCTCTTCATCATCTCACTTTTAAGTTTTATCTTTTTCCTCTGAAATCTCTCTGGATATATTCTGTATCTCACCCAGCTTTTCTTTATCCACTCCTACAGCGTTTATGTCTCCAAGACATCAGAATTAAGAGTGAGGGAGAAAAATAAAATGCAAGACTATAGGAGTACTTAACTATTTGGTTTAAGCTTTTGAATGCATAGCTACATATTTGTTTGTTTTCAGACAGTTTTCATTGTAGTAGCCTGAAGTGCACCACTTTAATAATTATTGACTGTTTTTCAGCCACTACCTGTTCTGGAGTGGAATAGCAATGAGCATTACAGCTTTTCTTACATCTCAGAGAAGCCTGCTCACAATGTGAATAAGTCATCAACAGTCCACTGCAGGTACAGCCAGAGTACTTTGTCAGGTGGATAGTTTCCTAGATGCAAACCAAATTATTTTATGCTTGGTTAGTTAGACAGTATATTTCTACATTTACTTATATTGTTATGCTGCGTTTAGCTGACTAATGACTCAAGAACTTTATTTGCTAACTTCATCCAAAGGACCTGCTCAAGGATTGCAATAATATAAATAATTTCTATGGAATTAACAAAGGAAAAAAAAAATTAGCCAGAGTAATTTCAATACTGCTTACAAAACACACCATGATTTCTTAATAAAATCACTGTAAAGATCTGGCCAGAAAATTAGTCATTAAGGAGAGGAGGATGTATTGATGTACTACTCTCAGTGACACTTCTGGACAGGTTTGCTGAGGTGAAGGTAAGATTCTGGGGCCGTAGCCAACCCATCAACATGTCCTTGGGCAGTGTGCAGACACGACATGGCAGTAACCTTACAGCTGAGCGGTTGTGCTGACCATATTGAAGCTAGTCCTAATTCTGATGTTATCAATGGATAGATACTGTGGGATGGTTTGCCTCAGTCTCTAAATGGTGAAATTTAAGTGTATATTTAAGTCTTTTGACATAGTTAAGGTCTATGCCACTCTGTGACAAAGCAGAAAAACAGCTGTCTTCCAATAGCACATATTAAAAGATACATTAGTATAAATTATTATTTGTAAATCTCTACTTTCTTAAAAATTTGTGTCGATGAAAAACTTTAATCCTCTCATTTTAAGTCTTGAACATATTTATTCTGTGTGATAATCTGTTCTTAACATGTAAACAATTTTATGTAGTGATAATTAACAATGGAAAGGAAGACGATACCAGGACATTATCTTGCACAAGAACATTGACCAAGAGTGTAGGAAAGAATGGGAAAAAAATATCTGTTTACATTTCTTGAGAAATGAGAAAGTACATTCCTATACTAGTTTAAAGAAAACATGTACAAAGTAGTATTATTACACCATTTACTGGACAAACAAATGTGTATCTGTATTCACACACAGTCAAGACTATAAACATGTCCTGTCTTCAGGAGATGGCATTTCATTGTAAATGTTTCATGTCTCTTAACTGAAAACTGTCTATGTTAAAATTATAAACTAAGCATATCAAATGAAGAAGTAGAACAAAGGATGTAAATCCTCTGCAGGATTCCCTACCTGATGAGTTTAATGCTGTCATAATACCTCATCTGTGTAGAGTGACAACCATGTTAGATGATTGACACAACTGGGAAAGGAAGTGAACCTTATGTGGCCCAGCTGGCATAAATTAAAATAGCTGATTTTATCTTAATTCTTTAATATACATTAGTTGAACTTCATATTCATATTGGAAGGAAAGGATTTTCTTCAACAAAACTTAAAACCACTGCAAATGGTCACATGTGGAAACAAGTTAACTTGACCAGTGAGCAGTTGACATATATCAATATAAAAGAAGTTGTCGAATTTAATGAATGCCTTTAAAAGTGACATTCATTCCCTCTGATTGTACAGCCTAGACTTAACCACAAAATAACAGAGAGTATCACATAAAATAAAAAAGTGATTTATGATGTGCCTTCTTTATTGACAACTTCTGCAAGCAGAGAACACCCAGAGCCCAGTTAAGTGATAGAGAAAATGAGTTTTCTCATTTGAATTTGAGAAACATACACTTGACAGTTTTCAAGGGCTGTTTTCAGAACGGCCACAGATTTAAAATTAGCCAAGGTTATCTGAGACCTGACCAGAGCATTCTGTTCTAAAGGAAAATAAAATTGCTGAGTTTTCTCAAGGAACCTTATAATTTGTTGATTTTTTTTCCATTAAATGATTGCCCCTATTCAGTTCTGTTGTAGTCCTGTAAAAAGTAAGAACAGACTAGTAAATGTCCTGATCTTGTGCTTGTGTTTGAGGGAACAATCTCAGTGAACACAACAGAAGATTTTTTTTTGAATCAGGAATATAAAATCAGTCCTTCATTTATCATCCCAAGTCTATGTTTATTGTTTTGTGTTTCCATAAGAGAAAGTGAGTCTGGAGTCTAAAGCTTTCTTAATATTTACTGTTCTAACAAAATCTACTTTTTATTTTGACAGAAGGTATTACTTTATCTGCACTGCAGGGAACCCATAATTGAAGGGTTATGTGCATTGTTATTGATCTAAGTCAGATACCAGTTGGGGAGATTTGCATGGAGACGATCCATTCCATTTCTTTACATTTTCATTGCTGAGAATTAATCCCTTTTTTGCTTTCCTATTCCTTTGAATAGATAATGGATTAGATAAAACCATCACAAAATGGCTAGCTCTTACAAAACTCATCCCTACAGGAGTAAAGTAACCTCTGAAAAGAAGGACAGCAGAATTTTGATGAATGAATACTGAATAGAAGATTTAAAAAAATATATTAGTTCAGCATTGGACTACTGGGAGCAGAGTTAGACCACATCTATATACTTCTAAAAGTATGTTGTATTATGCATTATTGATAGTATAGGCCTTGTATATAAAAACTAAAAGCATACTAAATTTTGAAAAATGCTCTTACAGCTACAATGTTGTTTTCAACGTAGATCTAGTTTCTAAAAGTCTTAGAAAACATTTTCTTTCTTAGTAAATATAAGCATCTAGACAAGAGATTTTCTTCATTTTATTTCTTTTTAACATTCCCAGTTTGTCTTTATTTTTTGCCTGTCCTAATGCACATATTTTAATCATTTTGATAGTATGCGTCTTTTCACTAGAAATAGTGCAGCCTTCTGAGAAGTATAACTGATAGCGCAGGATGCAGCTGCTTAGACCGTAATCAGTAAAAAATGAATTGACCATATTACATTAAATCTTGGTTCATCAGCTTACGTCAACCCTAAGATTTTCTCACTGATGTATGAGAAATTATGAAATCTCTTGGATTCTTTGACCCTTTGCATTCCAGAATTCTAGCTGCAATCATCTAAGAATGTTTTCATGTCACTTGCTTTAGGAAGCTGCTTTTCAGCATGTTACTAGCTAAATAAAACTCTCTGCTGTGGGACATCAGAAATACATTTTACTTTTTACTTTCAATTCATATAGCTTTATTCTCTTTCTCATGCTTGAAATTATATATCCAATATGTTCTGTGCTTATGTTTTGGAATTAAATTCCATACTAACTAAAGAACTAAACTAATTGTCTTCCAATTCTCTGGCTACTGAAAAATTAAAAATTGAAGTGTTAAGACTACTGAACTTCTGGGAGATTTTTAACTTAATTGCAACAGAATTTCAGGACTGAATCCCAATTGTGAATGTCATTATGTTTTAAAGTGTTTAAAATCCCTGTATAATTTCAAATACTATGACCTAAATTTATACCCACCTATTTTTCTTAGTCTCCCCTATACACACATTTAAACATACAGGCAAAATCATTGTCTTACCAGTACCGTATTTTGCCTTTCTGTTTAAATAAGAATATTCTCTCTTTTGAATGCGGAATTTGGAATCATATGAATACAGTAAGAACTCCTATAATAAAAAGATCTATCTACTCCATAGGGTTTTACATTGATTTACTGCATGTACTGTATCATACACATTAGGCTGTGCTAAGATTACATACGCTAAAGACAGAGCATCTGGAGTGTCTCTAACTTGATTTCAAAGCAGCCTATGACAACTAAATACACCATAAAAATCAAACTACTACATGGCCTACTTCTGGGGAAAAGACTTATATGTGTCTGTATTTTCACAGTGATCTATCTTTTTCTTTAAGTTCCATAAGTAGTATTATGCTTATAGGAGTTTCCTTTGAATTTTAAACTAAAAATTAATAGTAATATGCCATTATCATCATTTAATATTTTGTTGTCTCTACTTCAAATTCTATGCCCTCTGATTAAAAAATGTAATTGTGCAATAATGTATAAAGTATGAAGAGAGAAAGAAAACAAAATAATATTAATCCCTTTTCATTGGTTGAAATTGAAAGAAAGAAGTAAGGGAGGAGTATTACCAGTATTCATTTACTCTGATTTATAAGTTTAAGCACAAATCGATCATCTAGATCCCTCAGAAAGTGCAACTGGAACTCCAGTTCTGTCTTCCCTACAATAAACAACTGAAGCATTATACAAAGGGTAAATACCATCAACAACTTCCTACCATCTCAAAGAAAGCAAGTATTAGACATGACCACACATTGACTTTGCAGACAGCTCTACAGACTGAGGAAGAAGTTAGGTGTCTTGATTCTCAGTGGATCAGTAGACAGGAAACAGGCACCCATTCCCACTTGTGAGCATGTATGGGTATTGCACCTACAGAAGAAGGAGACAGTATTATCTATGCACCTACATGTCCAGATAGTCGAAGTAATTAAGTAGGTTGCATAACTATGTGGGACAGATGAGTTTCAGGTGGTTAAAGGCTAGGTAAGGGTAGACAAATTAAGACTGGATTTAGGTGGAGTGTATCTAGCACTTAGAAACAAAGCAAACGGATGCAATCATTATATGGAAACATGTTTTCAGAACATGTGCTCACCAAAGGGAAAATTTCCCTAGCAACCTAAGCAATGGGCCTGTGACATTCATCAAAACTGTCTCTTTTTCACATATTATATTGTATTTTTTTAATTAATAAAATAGGAAAAGTGGGTCACAGAGTGAAACACTTGCACTGAAAGAATTTATTATGTAAGTAACAGGAGACTATTTGCTATAGTCCGAGGCCAGTATGCATCTTGCTGAAACAGCCCAGACTGCTTTATAACTGCTCTGTTGCCTGGTATATTTCTATTTTAGAATGATATCAACGCACTGCATTGATATGATAATGATTCCTGAACAGTTTGTGTGCTTCTAAGCGTGATATACCTGTGCAAGTTTTCCACTTACAGGGAATCTTAATTATTCTATGGAATTAACAAAGTTCTAAGTTATACAATGAAAGTTCAATAGCACTTGCAAAGTAAATCCTGGCAGCATCAATTAACAAAATTAACAAAATTCAAGTAGCCAAAATCAGCTTCCATCTGTTAGGATAGGCAAAGCAACAGTTAACACATTGAAAAGATTAAGTGAGTGTATTGGCCAATGTTCCATAATTGAAAAAAAAAGACAACCTCCCCACACACAAAATGAACATGGCCTCCTCAGCTAAGGAATATTTTTCTGAGGCAAAGGATGTTGATAGGATATAAAGGACATAAATCAAAGACTGATCTATCTATAAGCTTGCTAGTAACTATTCTGCCAGAAGACATTTTTCATCATATAGATATAGAATACATCATTTTAAATTTAAATAAACACTAAATAGAAAATAAACTGGCTAGAAAGGTTGAATGGCTGCATTGATGACAAGCTAGCATTCTGACTTGTGCCTACATATACAGGGAATATGAAGGGGAAGCTTCCACATTGTTTTTGGTATAGAACTCTTGGAAGTTGAATTTTAGCCATATGGAAACCTCCATCACAGTAACAAGGTGAAATAGGTCAGACTTACATGAGGCAAAACTGAAAGAAACCAATTCTCTAACAGTTTCCTTATCTAGAAGATGGTGTAAAAGACCCTATGATAACAGAAAACTTATATAAGATGTAATAAATACTGAAAGGGAGAGGAAAATATATGGGCAGACATCTCATAAATAGGAGAGTGTCTTCCGGTTCATGCAGGCTGTTATAACTGTATGGTAACAAGGCCTTTTTTGCAACATATTTTTCCTTAACAATATTTAGCAGTCATGCATAAGTAAAAGGTTTCTCTATTTGATTGTCTATGTTGCTTAGGGGTATTGCCTCCCTCTGCCACTAATAGGAGCTGTAAACACCCAGCACTATCATCAGTGTTATGATGTGCCAGCAGTATATATATTTATATGGAGGCCTTAGAATATTTTGTACCCTGTTCCTTCAAGGAGAATTTGAAGAAAAAATTTTGAGAGGAATCCAAAAGAGAGAAATACATCAAGGAAATGTGAGATAAGACAACTGGTCAGTTATTTGAACCATGGTCCTAGAATGGTTGGACATGATGAAAACTTCATCCTTGCATAAAAAAGAACTTAAACAAGAACTTCACAACACTTTAGGGCAAAGATGCTATACAAATGCCTTTAGTCCAACACACTGCAAGTCATATGTTTTATGAGATACTAATTGAAAAGTAGTATTAAGAGTAGATACCTTGGAGAATCTGTCACTTGCTAGATGTATTCATTCTGACTTGCAGTTGTTTTGCTAGCATTCGAAGTTCACAAATTGGGAGTCCTTGTGAGGAATTTTTACTTCTAGGTACTGTTCAATCAGAATAGATGGATCGTTTCCCTGAAAGCTTAAAACCAAAGGCTAAGAGATTGGACAATAAAATGCAACAGATATAAAAGAAATATAGGAAAACCATGACAGTGTTAGTCATCAGACTTGAGCACGAGTTTCAGAGTTGTTTGACCATTGTCGTCAACGGTATAGTGAAGAACTAGAAGGAAGAACTGCAAGAATGAAGATTAAGTTTTATAGCTGTTAAGAAGAAAAAAAATCCAAGTATGGGAGAGAAATTTCAAGGTATCTATTTGAAAGCTAGAATGAAAACAACATGTAGAAATCGTTGAAAATGAAGTCTGGAATTTGAAATATTTTATATACAATATGACAGATAAGAGAAAGGCCATGAAAGAGCTTAATGTCATGGACAAAGTAACAGGACACAAAAATGATCTCTGAAATACCATTCTGGGTATAAGCAGGGAAAGACTGAAATTGTCAAGGCTAAAGCAGGGGATTTTTGTGATGACAAACAGACACTGTGAATCTGAACAACAAACTTGGCCACGTACTTAGGAAAAAATCATAAATAAGACCTTAATCAAAAGGATTTGCAAAATGTAACCTTAGTTTTGACATGAAGATCTCAATAGATATCCAATAGAGGGAGGCAAATAATTTTCTTCCAATGGTTGACCTATGTTAATGGAGCATCCTCCTTTTCTGCCCCTTATTCCTTCACTCATGTAAGTTAAAGAGCCTCCTGGATGATACAACCTTCTAACTGGGAGTGATTTTTTTAATTAATTTTCCAGACCCTGCCATAGCACTAGAGTTATTGATGTTCATAGTACAGCAGCACAGATCCTTTCTGTCAACTTCAGTCTGGCAGCTGAGATTAGCAAAAGTATGGCAGGAACTGTACTGGCAAATTACGCTTTTCTTGGCCACAGAAAAGGAATGGTAAACAGATTGTTGGAAAAGTTAATGACTCCTTTTTTCCTCCCTTCTTCCCCTTATAAATCCATCACAAGACTGTTCAAGTTTCTGTCCATTGTGACAAAAAATGAGAAGGAAACTTTTGCTTTTAAACCACAAATACTAGTTGATATTATTTAAAAATATGTTAAAATGTAATAAATTAAGCATTATTGTTACCTTAAAACAAAATAATTAAACAAAGAACAAAAATTTAGAATTTTAATTTATTTTGAGTTTGTAAGTCTGAAGTGAAGTCAAAGGAAACCTTTAAAGAAGAATGCTTTAAAAGATGAAAGTGTTTCATCCAGAAAGCACTGAAGCATAACATTTATTGTACGGTGATTCTTTTCCTCTGTGAAAGGAGAGTTTATTGAAATATACAATAATAATTTGGTGTTATTGTAACTGCTCTTCTGTGGTTGGAAATGTTACTGCAAGGAAGACGAGTATGGTCAAGTGCTGCTAGGGTGAGAGGCAGTCACTAATGCGCTGATACACTCAAGAACAGCAGCTAAGAAACTTCTCTGATGGAGAATAAGCAGGAGAATTACAGACAGAAAAGGGTGAGCCACAGGAAAGGAGGCAGTGCAGAGAGTAGCGAGAAAATGTATGCAGAGAGAAATTACAGCCAGGAGAAAAAGGTCTGAAGGAGCAGAAGAGCAGCCAAGGCTGCAGACATGAGATTCAATTAAGCTCAAAACCAAAAATGTGTCAGTAGGAAAATGAGAGGATGGATTTGTACTGGAAGATGTCAGTCAGGTCACAGGATTTTCTTCACACAGAAAATGAATTCTTGCCTACATATGCAAAATATCTGTTGCTCTAGGTCAAAGTATTTTGCTGGTAGCAGATAATTTTGTAGGAATACAGTAACATTTTGAACAACAGTTTTTGAATTGCCACCTCCTTTGGACATTTTTATTTCACCATGCAGCCTATCTGTGAGCTGTACTCCAGATAGATATGTCTAATGGACACTTTACCAGTCTACCTTAACGATTATGAGAGAACAGGAACAATTTTAAATCATTAGGTTGGAAAACAATGAACTAGGACTTAATACTGATATGCAGTTCTAGTGTTCTGAGTGGAGAGTTTAAGCCTCCCTAGTTAATCAGTTCCAAATAACAATACTCAAATAGTTCAAAACTTAAATGAAAAATCTATATAAAAATTGATTACTCAAAATATCAAATTAAATATAAATAGAAATATTTTGACTAGATCTGACAGAAATGAATGGTGAAATTCTCTCTGAAGAATGTGTCTTCCAAGAAATATTTTTTCAACAAAATATTGTTGTCTCTAACACATTTTGATGGGAGCATTTGAGAAAGAAAATTTGGTTTTCTTGCAAATTGAAATTTTATTTTTCCAATTAAAAAAAAGGTTTTTACTTTATTGTAGTTCTCTCATAACATTTCTTATTGATGAACATAATAATAATGACAATAATAACAATTAAAAAAAATAATGACATTGACTTTGGGGGCTGGGAGTTCACTGTTTCCTCTTTATCTTGCTTTTTTAACACACAAGGCATATGGGGCCACAGCATGTGGCTATGGTTATGTCTCTATTCCAAGTAGTCACACTAGCACTGCAGCCCATTGGTGAGTTTAAACTGCATTTCACAAACATCTTGAATGGACCTACCATTTTACAAAAATAGGCTGCCATGAGAAGGAAAGATTGTGATTGAAGCATTAACAACTTTGCCTCTCAGGATTTTCTTAGCTTCTCATGCAGTTTCTGCAATCTCTGCCAAAATCTCTGTAGGATGAGAGTTACAGGGAAATGAAAGGGAACTATACATGCTTTGGGAAGTCCCGGCCTTCCTGCATACAGCATTATCACGTATACTAAAGCCATTACCCATCCTCGTATGTTCCCCCACTGAAGTGAGATGCTTCTCATACTTCTTCAACTACATTCCCAAACTCTGTTTCTTTGTTTATCTTTTAAGAAGCAAAGCAGACCTACCTGCACGTTCCTGATTCCCTCCATACACTGTGATTAGAGATTCCCTGTCATTCCTGTCTCCTGCAGACCCTGAAGCCTGTTTATCTGCTGTACATTAACCTCTCTGTATTTTAGATACTTTGTTCTTGTCATTATTCCTGGGATGAGATGAGATGCTCATCTCCTGACCATCTGCCTCTCATCTCTGGGGTTCACTAATCAGAGTATTTCAGGTTCAACTATAGCACAGTGAAGTCTCCAAGCCCACTTGGCAACATGGGGAAGGACAACATTTCATACAGATGCAGCCCTGCAGCATGGATTCCACTTCCTGAATCCTTCACACTCCTGTCATGATGTGTGAGTGGGTCATCTGTGACATACCTCTTACTGGAGGAGATGGGATGTCTGAAGGAGGAGGACTGCATTTTGAAGGGCTTCGTATTCAAACAGAACCCAATAAAGCAAAAGGTTGCAACACTTTATCATGGTTTTGTTTCTTCCATATCATGAGATTTACCTTGCCATCGGATGTGTTGATGTTCCTACTAAGTAGCTTGATGCAAGTCTTCCTTTTCAATATGACCTGAAATACCAAAGCAAGACAGGGTGGAGCTGCAAACTGGCTGATACGAAGAAAGAGCTGGTGCTTCACTATCTATGGTATCTACTGCAGTCACAAAACACATTGGATTCATTGAAGAAAAAAATGGCCAAGCATCTCATATCTATCAGGAATCTGAATTTCTTAGTTTTATATCTTGTATCACATGGGATTTCTCATTTTCACCCTTCTACTTTTCAACTGAGTACTTTTTAAAACAGTATCAACTTAAGAAAGTTACAGAATTCTTAAAAATAGATAAGTTGGGTTGATTTTGCTATATTGTAGCATACTTTGAGAAAATTTGAGAGAAAGCTGTAGAAAAACAGCTAAAAAAGCAGAAGAAAGAAAGGCAAAAAGACCCTATGAATACAGTGTAATGGGGTACTTTTGAAATTACAGAAGTCTGTAAAATTTCTCCTTTGTTTATTAGCTGTCATCAATACATTCATGTTATTAAAAAAATTCTAAACCCACATGAATTGTTTCCTTTGAATTTCAGTATTTTCCTTAAGTGTTGGAAACACTGAATATATTGGAATCTTTTGGAAGTATATGAAAACAACAAAATAGTAACAATTAAAATCTGTGACTGGTTGGTAATTAACCTTTGTACTGAGATAAATGTAAAATCGTAAGGCAATGCAAATAAAGTGAATAATATGTGTAAAACCCAATAATTTTATTTGAATTAAATAGTAATAAAAGGTATGGATGTTTTAGTGTATTTTAAAATGCACTTCTTTAAGGCTGAAAGATATTTTTATCTTTATACCGTCTCACAGCTTTCAAACAGAATTGATTTCAATCATTAATGGTATAGATCCAAAATGGTACAGAAAAAATATAGGACAATCTATTTTCAATTATTTGAATATTGCTGTCCTTTATTTCCACCATCATCCCCATCCTTATCCACTGATATTTTAATAAAACTGAGACTGCGTTTTACAAGGGATCTGTGTACTAATTGCTCCTTCATTTTTATGTCTGTTGTGGTAGTTTTAGGACAAGCTGAGGTTTGCAGAGGATGCTCTGAGGTACACCAAGGTGCTGGAAACCTGATTGCAATTTATAGTTTGCAGTGAGTCTTGGAAAGCTGAAGAACATGACAATCAGATCCACTACAACTGGCACATACAGCTACACCAAATGGCACTCTAAGAATATCCAGTCTTTTTATGTCTAGAAATGGACATACCTTAAATGTTTAAATACCCTTATATTAAAATATCTTCAGCTGTTTAACTCAAACAATATGAAGATCCTGACACCTATTGACACACACCATTAACATCCTCTCAGTCTTACATCACTTTCATGAGTACTCCAGAGACCTGAGAAGTTGCTGAAACTGTCTGCTAGAGCAGTCTGAAGGAAAAGCAAAATAAGTGATACTATATTCTCCTCTAGTCTTGCTGACTTTTTCATCAAGAAAAGATCTTCTGTCTTGTTCAAGCATGGTAGCTCACACTTTCTCTTCCACCTGTTATGTTTAGGAAAGACTGGCCTTCCTGACCCCTGTAGAAAGCACTTATACACCCAACCGTTGCGAAAACAAACCTATTAACTGTCTCCTCTTAGAGCTTAAGAGTCAGTGAATTTGAGGAAACATAAGTTAGTGTACTTGATTCTTTTCTCAAGACCTTTTCCTTCGTAAGTTTGTCTTTTCCTTAAAGCCTGAGATGATAGAATAGGAAGATTTTGTTTCTGTAAAATAACTTCAAACTCAACTACTATACTGTTAAGAGGACTGTTTATAAACCTACTGATGCCAGAAAAACACTAGTCATTAAGCCATCCTTTACTTCAGTAGAAGAAGATTGGAAGGGCACTTGGTTCTTTGTTTCATTGCCCTCTCAGAAGTCATAACAGCTGTGCATACTGGTGTAAAATGTTTTCCAGTCAAGTTGACACCATTTCTACTGTCTGTGACTATGTGGTTTTACAGATTGATTTATTTATTTTACAGAATTGCAATGGCAATGCAGCTCATAGCAGTGAAAAGAAATTGTGTTTTATGCTTTTTACATATGACTTTACACAACAGTTGTAAACCAGCTCATAGAATGTTTTCCTCTGTCTCATTTTGGGTGAAGAACTTTGATACAAATCATAGTGAATTCATCTTTTGATTGGTTCCTGTCTTCATTATCTTTTTAACTTAAGCTGGGCTAAGCAGCTGTGTTCCATGTCAAAACAGGATAAAGCAAATTCTATGTTAAGATAGCTCACTGTAAGGTAGACACTGCCCAGTATTTCTCAAGAACACTTACTTATGGACTGCTGCACAGAAGTTCTAGATCTCAGTGAAGCTACCCCTAAAAACCAAAAATATATCATATCCTTTAGCTTTCTAAAAGTAATACAGAGAATTACTTTTCCAATTTCTAAATTCCTATCATCAAATTGGGATCCGGAAATCACTTAAATAAACATGCATCTATTGGTACTGGAATCTCTCGTAAATGTTTTCTGTGGAAAAACAGAAGCAAACCTTTTACTGCAAGCAAAAAGAGGTGTTGTAACAACACTAAGAGATATTGTGAAGAAGTAGGAGGAAACTCAGTGTCTGTGTTCTGTAGTATAAAATCTTTTTGGGTAGTGGTGGTTCACTGAGGAAGTTGAGAATCACTTCAGCAAAAGCGGCAAGGAACCGGTATACACATACATGATTCTGCCACTTCCCACACCTCACGGAAGTTGTGCAATCTTTCCAAAACTAAATAATTGTAACAGGCTACCTGCCAGGCTGCAGTTTCTTGTCCAAATTGAAGGCAGGTGAGCTCTGCTGTCCTGCCATGCATGCAAAATTGGTTTGTGCAGTTGCTTTGATTTAAAGTTGTTTGGATTTATGACAGGAAAAGGCGGTGCTCATACTATGCATTAATATGGATGAAAAGTTTGCACTATTATGGTAATCTTTCATCTACAAGGAATTCTAAATAACCTATCAATGTGGCACAACATAAGCCTTAATACACGGTTAAAAAGTCTTTCATAAAAGAACATGTGGATAAAGAGAGAAAGATTGTAATATAGATGACAAACAGAAGTCAGTGGTGCTTATTTTTCCAACACTGACTCCTGACCACCACAAGGCAGCATTCACACATTGTGCCCAAATGCAGGTAGCATATATGGTTGTACAGCTCTATCAAAAATTAACTGGATATGGCCAATGAGGTAAATCAAAGGAGTTCTTTGGAAGCTTACAGATTCAATATTTGACTTCCTTACTTTCTGTTATTTTGTATATACTCTTTGCAAACTTCCTTTTTGTTTTATATAAACATGCATATGTATAGCACCTGCAATATTTCAGTGATGTTTTCCATACAATTACTATAGATGAATTTTTAGAAAAACTCATACCAAAAATACACAAATAGTCTATGTTAGGGGAAAACAATTTTATGCTAAGAATTTTGCATTATTTTTTCACAGTGTTTTCAAGGTGTTATGAACAGTAACAGAGCAAAAAAGAAAAGCCTGAAAATGAGAAATACCTTGACAGAGTCTTTTAAAGTAATAAGTCACAGCAGGGTGTGGGGCTACACTACTGCCTAATAGTTGTTAATCTGAATAAATAATATGTTTTTAATCATCAAGTGGCATTTAATTAACCTGCAATAACTGGCTTATTAATTCTCAGTTAAATCATTATTTGAAACACTTAATTTAAATGTGAATGAATATATTTTCTGCTACCTCCTGTAAGGTATCTCACTTTGTAATGAATTGCAGGTTAAAGTTTGGCATTTGTTCTCCCTCTTCCTCAATGAACATCAAGGACAGGCTTGAAAAGCTTCATGCTGTTTGTTAATTAAACTAAACTAGAAGAGCAAAAGACAGAGAATTCAGAAAACCAAATAACCCAATTACCATTCACTCCAACAGTGCAATATGATTTATTTACACTTAATCCCACACTTAACAAATACTCAAGGCCAGATCCTCAGCTAGAGTAAAATGACAATCTTAACTTCAATTAATTTATTTACTAAGTCATTACATGTTTTGGTTTGGATTTTTTTGTTTTGTTTTGGTTTGGGTTTTGTTTTGTTTTTTTCTTTGATGTGGGCTAAACTAGGAGTAGGAAGTAGAGGGAAATATGCCACTAAGGAGAATGAAATGGAAATGTAGAGTCCTAAACTCTAAAACACACTCCATGCCAAGAAATATTTTAAGAGCATCTTCTTGTAATGAAGTGTGATAAGCCTTTGAAGGGTTGGTCAAAAAGAGTGACTTTTACCTATGAAGAAGAATCTTCTTAGACATCCTCAGTGGAGGAGGACACCTTCAGTGATGATTAAGAGCCTCTTGTTATGAAACATCTCCTTGGTGAAACCTGCTCCTCTCCTTCAATTAAAGAAGACACCTGCAGAGACCAGCTTTCCTGTTGTAAGATTAGTCTTTGCAAATATCTCTCCTCAGCTTCCCTCAAATAGCCAAAAGACTACACAAGATAAATGCTGGAGTGGTCCAAAATGGCATTAAACTGCATTCCAAGACAACGCACAGCTTTCTTCCATAAACTACTTGAAGCCCAGCCAACATAACTAAATAAAAATTTTCGGGCACTGAGCAAAAACTAAGTTCTGATTGTGTTCTGAAAAGATAATAAGGATATTGTGTAAATTTTAGCACAGATTTCACTGGAACAAATGTATTAAGCAGCTGTGATAATGCGCCTGCATAGTAGAATCTATTTCTTGCATTCACAGGACATAAGGCCATCACAGGAATTTATGTTCTATATAAGGTGAAGTTAATATTTGCACTCAAACTGGAAAGTTTTATATTTATATTGCATCCATGTACAATCCTTTCTATTCACATTTTTTTTTTTAATTTTTCTCACTCTGTTGATCTTCGATTTTTTTCTTTAATTTTTCTGGCCTGACAAATTCTCTTATTTTCCATCCAAGATGTTCCTCCAAATTGCTCCCCTGGCAGCATGGCATATTTACTCCTATAACAACCACTTACATTCCAGAAAATCTTCTACTTCTAAATTGAAATGGCTACTTGTTCTTTATACAAAGAGGTCAAAATAGGTTAGAAACATAGCAAATATTTTAATGGCCACAGATTAAACAAAAATGATTCAGCAGTTTGCTTCATGGCTATTTATTGATATAGGGATGAAATTAGACACTGATTAAAAAAAGCTAGTGAAAGTTGTGCCCTTCCCCCTCCTCCCCCAATATCTTTCTCTTCCTTCCAGATTCTACCCTCCCAGAAGGTGGTGCAGTATTGCAGTATTCGGATTCACTTCAAGACACCACCCTTCCTTTAAAATAGAAGGAGGTAGAGGGATAAAGGATAATAGAAGTGTCCCTGAGTGTCAGAAAGTGCATGTTTAGGCCTTCTATTTTCACTTATATTCTTTCTATTTTTATTTCTGCTGTGTTACTGCTGCAGCAAATACCTTCAAAAATATTTCTTTTTCTTTTTCCTTTCCGTTGGAAGCTTTTCCATAGTCTTTTGCTTTCAGACACCAGCTGCAACCACTGAATACTAAACTCCCAATCAGAACTACTCAGTTCTCTGAGGTGACGGGGTTAGAGGAGATACAGAACCTCACCAGAAGCAGCCTGTCTTTTAATTTCCATCAAGGGATACTTTGAAACAAGTTCAGGTATTTTACTACCGGCATATCTCTGCACTAATGTAGCATTTCACTGAGTTTCCGCAATAACTATCGTTGGGTCTTCTCATAAGAGCCCTGTAATAGTCATAAATATTCCTCAGGAGAGCCAGATAGACTCTGAAAGGCATATAATAGCTATCATAAATGAATAATAAAATGTAGAAAGGACAAGCCACCATGAAAATGGCAAATGAATATGATGACGTGTGTGTTGTACACGAGTTAATTGTCTGCGTTTTGTATTTACAGAAAATCCCAGCTGTTTTCTGCTGTGTCAGCAATATTTGTGGAAGAGGAAGCATCCTCTGGAAGGTTAAGACTTTTTGCAGAAAGAGTGAAGTAATTACAGAGTGGAAAACTTGCACAACTGTTCTATGTGTACCCTTTATGCATCCTCTTAAACTGTTTGCTGCAGTGACAAACTCTGGAAGTTACAGTCCAAGCATTGTCTGTGTCTTGCCAAATGGTGCAGATAAATTTTACGTCAGCATAAAAACTAAATCAGGGATTTCAAAAATAAATTAACACATGTGGATAGCGTAATACTGCACTTCAAAGCCTCCCTTTGAGCCTTTTTGGATCTCCTTTTGCCAGCACTTTGACTAAGTTAGAATACTGGCCCTGTCAGAAGCCAGGTTCTCTTAATAAGAGTCAAAATGTGATTACCTTGATTTAGAAGTAGTCCTTTACTTCCTGCCTAACTTCATCAATTTCAGTCCAACAATATATGGTGTAACATACCATTCAATTTAGGAAGTGGTACTACTCTGTAAGCAATCCCACTAAAATCAAACCCATTGCATTTGTGATAAAGTCTTTAGTTTTAACTATGTTGTCATGATCAGACTTTAAAATTCTTCTTAAGGGCATATTATGGCTTCATAATCTCGAAAAGACAGCCAAAACATGGATGAACATATGGCTATATACAGAAAATATATACAGAAAAGTACAAAGGGAAGAAAATTCATATGACATCAGGGTTCAGATCTGAAACGAAGAAGTCTTGAAATGTGAGACCTGAAAAAAGTTAATCTCCGACCGTTATAGAAGCTTCTATTTAAAAACAGCTGTGTATGTCAACATAAAAACACTGACAGTAAAGCACATTGCAAAGTGGAAATACACTATGACTATGTGACAAGAGAGTAAGGGGAAGTATGGTTAATAGTGACTCAACATTCTCCAAAATACTTTACATCCTCAATGCAGTCCTTTTATATTTTTGCACAAAGTAAAACTTTTTTAAAGCAAGTCAATCAGCTCATAAAAGACAGAGATATTCCTCTTCCCTTGGCATTTCCAGAATCCTCTTAACATGTATTGGTAAATTGAGAAGGCACTATAAGCATTTGAAGTATAGGAAGGCTGTAGAGAGGAAGCATTATGATTTATTGAAGAATGTTCCTGATATGTTTCACTTAGATTGTTTTATGAACATGACTCTCCTTAAATAGGCAATGTCACAAAAAGACTATATGATGCAGCCTAGCTCAAAATTTCCAAGACGATTGTTTCTGAAGGGGAAGGTCTTGAAATCAGAATACCTGCGCTTTTGATTGTGGGGTGGGTTTTTTTTTCCTATTTTCCTTATTTCTGAATGTTACTTTCTCTTGAGTATTTTATGTCTTAAAAAATAAGGGCAATTGAAGTCAAATCTTTGTTTAATTATGTGTGTAATTTACTAATATTTAGATATGTTTAACCTCATGCTGTGTCTCTGGCTTGCTTTATGAAATCGAATGCACAGTTGTACAGAGGTGATTTGTGTTGGATGTGAATTATTTTCTTAGTGGTACATTAAACCATGGCACTACACTGATCACAAGTTACATGAACCTGGTTTACACACCGAAGATTACAGTGGATAGTCATTTTGTTTTCTGATCCATAGATTTTGTTTCTCCTCTTCAAAATTCAATTTTGCTTTGTTTGACTGACACAGAAGCTAGCAGAGAAAAAAATATCAGACAGAGATGATTTACAGGAACCTGTGAGCTGATTAATACCTTCAGTTCTTATTGAAGAGAATAACTTAACTCTTCACAGGACTGGACTTTAAGATGGACAGGAATGAGTCTCCATACCAATATGTAACACAGAGCTACTACAAAAGTGACTCTGAATTTATATTTACTTGCCTTTTCATATAGTAAATCAGCACTACATAGGCTGCTCATTTCTTGTCCTACTTCTAATTAAGCACCCTGGAGGAAAAGCCATAAAATGTTATAATTTGAACTGTAAAAAGAGAAGTCTTAAGTTGAATGCCTGTAAGGATATCTGATTTTCAAGAATAACAAGAGCTTACCTATGTCAGGATTCTAAGGGGAAAAAAAAAGATGTAGGAGAAAACCATGAGGCTTCCATATAAGGCATTTCCTGTCAACTCTTCTGATCACCTTGTTTATAACCACGTGAAACCTCTGGTTGTAGAGCAGAGATTAGCAGAGAGAATATGATGATGTCTTCTTGCTCTGCATTTCTGTATGTTGGTGAAATCAAGGGCTGCATAATTAGATCAATTTAACACAGGTATCAAATCTGTAACTTCTACATTGAGTCGCTAAATTATGTACCCTGATTCAATGGCAGAAAATCTATAAAGGGAAAAGACAACTATTAGCATGTCTGACAAATATTAGACAACAAGATTTGAAACTTTCAGACAACACTTACCTTATAACATCATATCAGAAAGTTTTACTCCAGTATCTAGGATCAAGATTTATAAAAGTCAAAAGCCTAAGCTTAAACATCTAAGTTCATATTTAGCTTTAAGGCTTACTGTGCATCAAAGAACTCCTATTGAGGTAATTTAGAATCTAGGCAGGATGATCATAAAACCAAAACATACTTATTACTCTAGCACACAGTCTTTCTCTGTAATTATAACTATTGTTATCCAACTGCAGGCATACTTTTCTACTTTGGGCATTATATTTAAATAATATAAAACTACATTATTACTTATGTCAGAAAGATCAGTAAATGAAACCTGTTCTTTCTATAAACTTTTCAGAAATGCCTGTGTAATCCCCAGAGGACAGTTTCTGAAGAAACAGACCTCTGGAGATCACAGAGGCACCATCCGTATGTCTGGACTGGATTATGATGTAGAGCACAAATATACTCCTCCTGCCTAATATGTTCCTGTGTATGTCGTTTCCATTTGAGAAGGACAAAGTATATCACTTTTTTACTAAATATTTACAATATGCTTAGAAATTTTATCTTAAAACAAAATAAGGGTATTTACATAATTCTTTTCATAATCAATAAAATGATAAGAATAAATTTGTGTATGTTTGCATGTATGTTGTCCTCTCCTTTTTTTTGTCTTGGAAAATCCCTGCATTTGTGAAGCAGATAACTTAGTGATGTCTGTATCTAAAAAATTCCAGACATACATGATTTCAAGAGATATACCTTGGAAGATTGAGCTTAAAGTAAAATGACTTCATTTGCAAGCAGGATGTTATGCTACTCTAAGCACTAAATGACCGCACTAATTTTGATTTTTTATTTTTTTTTTCCAGTTCAGGACCTACATGTTTGGTTTCAGAAAGTTGCATCTTACCCAAATATAATCGTGATTAAAAAGGACTTCACTTCCTCATATTTTGACAACGACATAACTCTATGTAGTGTTTAGTCACTACTTACTCCTTAATTCCTTATTATCGAAGGTTTTAATATCCATGATAAAACTTTCTTCCATGCTCCAAATCCAAAGAATCAGTCTTTGGTAGGGAAGTATGTTGCAAAAAGATTCACATTTTAATGATCTTAGATCTGTTAAGAAAAAAAATAATTCTGAAACTACTGTATGATGCTCTACGTAAAAGAAAAAAAACACTTGTTTGTTCTGTGGAATAATCTGGGAACACTGCATCTATTAGCCACAGATCCAAAAGATGATGGGTCTTGCTTTTTTCTGGAAAAACAATGCCTGTTCATCATGTTAAAGAGGCAGGGTCACTGACAAAGGGATTTTATAGTGAAAAAGTTCATACCGATTGTGACTATGTAGTATTAGATGACATGTTTTGCTTATTTGATAGGAAGGAAAAACTGAAGCAACGTTAATTATATGTGCAAATCTAGGACCTCACATACAGACTTCTTCTAAGTACAAGTAGTAAGGGACCATCAATGACCAGCATTTTCTTGTGATACAGTTTTCCTTAGCTCTTATTCATCCTGTTGGTTTCCCTTTTTAGAGAGTTTCAGAGTTATGCCTTAGACTGAAGAGTAGCTATGCTTCTCACTTATCCCAAAACAAGCATATTTCGTTTGCAACAGCAGGCAACAGAGTCCTCTTTTTTTTCCCCAAGCGGTATTTTGCAAGAAGCTCTACAAGCGTATGCATTATTCACGTCCTAGATATGTAGATATTTGTCAGACCAGGGAAGGGGAATGTATTTCCAAAGGATAATTTTTGTCTATAAAGGCTAATTTCCCTAGAGTACCTTGTACTCAGTAGGGGAAGATAGTATGATAGTATCCTCCAGAGAACATTTCAGAGTAGGAGACTAATTAATCTCAGAGGGGGAGATTAACCACACCAGACCATAGTCAGACTTGGTGAATGGTTCCCACTCTGATCATTCACCCAGATTATGCCAATTGCACAGAAATAACCTCTCCTTTTCCTCATTTATTATCCCACCAAAGCCTGTCATCTGCAAAACTTACTAATAAATATTTTTACATTGTTATCATAGGCACAGGAATGGACTGCAATTTGGTCCTAAGGTGACTCTCCCTGCTACTCCATCAATATCTATGCACTGGCTGCACATATTGGCTGCTTAATATATTGCTCCTATGCAGTTACCTTTGGTCTCCAGATCAAGTTTTGTAGGGTGATTCACATCCATGTTCTTCAAGGTTAGTCTAAGGCAAAATGGCTACATCCACACTAAGCAGAGCTTGACACTGACTTTGCTTTTAGTACCACATAGTGATCCTTTGAACAAAAGACATAATTACTGTTTTTGTGGGTTGGTTTGGTTTTTTTTTTTTTTTGAAAATGTAACTAATGATGTGAAAGCTTTATTGCAGTCTTAGAGCCATATTCTTATAACCTGAAATGTGTTGCATGCCCTGGCATCATGGTATGTTCAGGAAACTGTGGATCAAGAGCATATTCAGAAAGTATTTGAGAATTGTGTCTTAACCCCTCAGCTTTTTGGAAGCTACCTGTCAAAGAAGCAATTCCCAGAGTCACTTTCAGGTTGTGTTTCTGAATGAGCTATTTTGTTCTCTTCAAAAGGAAATTTAAATAATATCTATGCAGTACAATCAGGAGACTAGATATTGCAGTGATGAGGAGAACTGAATTATTTGACAGTGCAAATGTATACATTAAGAATTAAATTTAAGATGATTTGGAAAGACAGTTTTCAAATATGTGCTGTGAACCTCTTAATTCCAAGTAAGGGTAAATCTTCAATCAAAGTATTGTGTGGCTTTATGAAAAATCAATTACAAATTTACATTTTGCAACATAATAAGTGATCTGCTTGGTGGGGATTCTTGAAGAGCTAACTAGTGCATGATTCTGATTATTATCTGATCTCAACTGTTTTATATTAGCAAAATATATTAAAAACAAAGACAGTTTCATGCAGAATTTATTTAATATCATAGCATTTATCAGGGTTCTGTTTTATCAAATTAAACAGGAAGAAAAGTGGATCTTACAGTCCTGAATGGAAAGGAATGTTCATGTAGCAGTTCCTCCCTTTAATAGTGACCCTTATTAAGAGAAAGTTGGGCCCTCATTGTATTAAAGGAATGTCATGTTTTCTCTGTGAGTGTAAGCATCTTTAATTTACACACATATCACCTCTGTTCTCATTTGCTCTGCATCCCTCTGGCAAACACAATCATCGCTTACGTGGAAAAATATCTTGAAACAGAAGCTTAGCAAGCATTCAAGCAAGACACATGCACTCTGCAGGAGACAATTCTTCTGTGACAGAGATGCAGATAATGGATTTATTCTCTTTGTTGTATCTAGAGTTGAATTAAAACTATAATATTGTTATTTAAATCAGCTCTACATGTTTCATTTTGTTGGTGCAATGGACAACCATATATATTAAAAAGCAGAGAGTTTTTTATCCTCGTTCTGGACACAGAGCTATGAGTGAAGAAAATCTAAAAGCATGTAATGTCAAAGAAAAATCTGATATATGTTGTTTGAACTGCAGCAGGATCATGCTGAGAGCTAAAAATGTAGTTTAGAGGAAAGTTTTTATTTGTACCCTGAAATTTAAGACAGCTAAACCAGAGGAAGCTTTGCTTCTGTAAGGATCTAATATGACAAAGTTATTGCTCCGACTACTTCTGGCTGAAGTACAGATAAAGGTAGAAACATTATACACAAAGCCTCACATCATATAATCTCACCTGCATTACACACATGGAGGTGTGTCACTACAGTAATTCTCTCTTCTTTAACAAGAAAGAATGCTACTCAAATGTGTGCACTTACAGTTTTTGTAGACAGCAACGATTGTCTCTTACATATTCCAATAACATCATGAGCATGGATCTCACAAAGGCACCAAGGATTTCATTACCGAGGTATAAAGGCATGTACAAAAGTCCAACACCTCTTATTAATCCAGAGAATAATATGAGATGTGTAACAGTGGACAAACACAGGCAATTAAGGGTAAGAGAAATAGTAAACATCCAAAGAACATCATTTCTGTAAGTTTCATGGGGTCGAGTGTTTTGCTTTTTGTTAGTGAAAACAGCTTAGAGAAACTCACAGACTGAAAAATGCAAAGTCCTGCCACAGTAATTGCTTATTAAGTTCAAGATATGTTTCAACATTCAGGAGAGAGTCTATGAGTCTTTTTGTGCTACCTTCCAGTACTAATTTCTTAGAATGGGTAAAAGAACAGAACTTACATAATCATTTTAGAAATCAACAAAAAATAATAAAAAAATAAAATTCTGTCCTCCCAGCCAAGTTTGGAGTGTAAGCACTATGTAAAAAAAGATTTTCTCCGTGACAAAATCTTTCACCTAGGAGAGTAAGGCATCATTTGCATGGAACTTGGAGAGCACGCTATGTCAAACTTTCTTAGCTCTCTGGCAAAACACAGGTGAATTTTAACTGATACTTCCTTCTTTTTAAAGAAAGGCACACTCTCAAAAGTATGATTTTTTCTTTGATATAAAACCTTTATGAAATAGCAACTGAGTGTCTTATTGTGACTGCTGAAATTAACATAGTTTTAGGTTTGTGATTCATACTAGCACGAAATGGGAAAAATGTTTTAAATTCTGTTTCTGTGTGTTCTTTCATAACTCATTTTTAATTTTCCTTGAAACATCAATCTGACCTTCTTAATTTACAGCCTAAGGGATTATGAAAAACTTTTTCCTGAAGTGGTGAGAAACTCCTCTACTCTTT
>NW_009617992.1:43173-61652 GCF_000690535.1 Cariama cristata
TATCTGGCGCCTTTAATTACAGCTCATCTCACTGCTGTCTTGTGTCTTTTTAAATGTATGTAGAGTGATCCACTGTGGTCTTGGAAGTCCAAGACTTGTGTTTTTTCTGGCTCTTAACAGTGACTTGATTAGTGATCTTAATCAAATCCCTTGGAACTCAAAGCAGTAAAACACAAAAACATTTTTTTTTTATTTGAATAGGACTTAACATTTTGCAACCACTTGACTATTTCGCATTCTGTTGGTCTGTGACTCCCATCTGTGTAAAGGAAAAGAGAATGTTTATACCTTCCTTTCTTCCCTCACAGATGTTGCAAGATTTAATCAATTTGAAGAAAGACGGGGTTTTAATTGCATTGCAGAGAATTGAATGGCCATAATACATGAGAAAAGATGCAGCCTGACCAGCAGCAAGACTTACAGAGAAAAGATGGGGTTAAGGAACTTGAAGTGCAACTCTCAAAGATTAGTGAACATAAAAGAAAAGGCCATGTTGCTGCCAGGCTCCTATTTTAACTATTTTTTAATTTGATGAAAAGTTTCCTTATTTTGTAACTTATTTAAGAAAGAGGAAGTCGTTAAATATCAGAATTCCCGAAAGAAATTCCCCTGCTATTTTTTTTCGCAAGAAGTTCCAGAGTTAAGGAATACCATTAGTATTAGTATTCACAAACAAGGGGGCTGTAAAGATGAGATATGCATAAAATAGATATAGTTTCTTTCATCAGAGAAAGTTCCCAGGGCTACTGGTATTCAGATAAATCATCTTTCTTTTGCTTCTGAGAAATTCTGAGAAGTTAAAGTACTAATAATTAAAGATAAAACCACCCCACCCCCAACTCCAAATCGTGAAATCCAACAAACCAGCAACAAACAAAGGAAAGAAGCTGTAAGAGTCATTGGGGACTGATTTGGAAATGCTTCCTGATATTTTTAAATGCTAAACCTTTTGTGTATATGTATACATAACACTGATCCCTTAGGGAACTCAGCTGTTGGGATGTTTTTAATAACCTGTTTTGGATACTCAAGGAAGCATTCTTCTGTCTTCCTGGTTCCATTTTGCAAGACCTTCTATGCCAAGAGGGGTCACAGGTGTCCTTCCAGATGTGACATTCTAGATTTGACCTTTCAGAAGAACAATCGAATTAAATATTTGGAGCAGATGACAGGAAATACGAAGTTTCTTCTCTACAATGCAATTAAAATCCCATATTTCTTCAAAATGAATAGCAGCATTGTTTATGATCTATATGTTGATCTTGTTCACCATTCATAAAATAAAGCTGAACTCCTGAGGCAAATTATCTGGGAGCTTTTAATGAAAGTATTAATGAAACACATGTTTTAACAAAGCAGATATGTGGGAAAATGTAAGTGAAGGCTTTATGCAGGCCACAGATAAAAAGATCAGAAACTGCAACATATACAACTCCACTGTGATTTTAACAGTTTGTTCTTAAGGAAACCTTGAAAGCCTTTTAATGTTTTCAAAGCTCAGGTCTGAAAATTACATTGTCTCTTCAGTAGCAAGACTTTATACTAAGGAGAACTGGTGAAATCTCCTGAATGTGTTCTTACTGCCTGATCATGGCTCTGTTAAATTCTAGCTTGCTTCCTAAGCTAAGCAGACAGTAGACCAAAAATGAAGAAATATTTTTGCATTATGAATGTTTAGATCAGCATATTAGAGGATTGCACAAAGATAAAACTTGTTTCATGTTTGCTTGGATTATCATGACACTATGACTCTGTGTAGGTAGTTCATATAAAATTTTGGGGACTGCTCCTAAAAGTAAATACTTTATTTAGATCTGCAACGTGTGTTCAAGATACTATTGTCTTTTTCAAAAATAAAAATGAATTGATTTCATGGGCACATACTCTTTTTTTTTTTTTTTTTTCCTCCAAGGTGGCACACAGAATAGAGAAACAACTGCTTTTTCAAACATGTTTCTTAAATGAAAAACAGTGGTAAAAATCACCCCAAATCACACTCTTATCCTCTTTTCTGGAGAAATTTTGACTTTGTTAGCATTTGTTCAAACACACAACGATATGGGTTCTCATTCTTTTTGTGGCGCAGTTCAGAAATTAAGGCATACAGAAGAGCTGTATTTAATAGTTTGCTGTATCTTCAGGGGCATGATCTCACTTGATCCATCCTACAAGTGTTTAGGTCTGTCAGTGTTTTAAGCAAATCTGGAAAATGATTGCACGGTGGAGGTGCAACCAATGTTGAGTACTGGGTGTAGGCACCCTTTAGAGTGGAAATCTAGAGTCTGCATCTCAGGGATCCACACCTTAAAATGGCTCCACAACTGTGTTAAAACCCATTCCATATCTTTGGTCTTCTTCATTGCTTTCTGAACTTTTCACAACCTTCTATGACTCTCCTGGGATGGAAAGACAAGAACTACAGAGTATTTAAGATGCCGACAACAGATTGAAACAGTGACATAATTATGATGTCAGTTTAATTCCCTATTCCAGTTTAAATATTTCCTAACAATTGGGTAATTTTTGCTTTGTTTTGGTTTGTTTTTTTAACGATATTGAGCAGTGAGGTCTTATTTTCTTGGTATAGGTCATAATCCCAACATCCTGAGTGACAACAGTCAGCTTGTGTTCAGTATTTTCCTAAGACTTAGACACCCTGCCAACCAAACTGCTTGCTTTGAGGAAACCTCAGAGTTGGGAGCATCAAGTGCATTATGAAGTGAGGTGAAGTATGAAAACTGAAGGACACTTGATGTCAATCAATATATAGATGCAGAAAGTTACCTTTTTGCTAAAACTTTTAATTTGAATAAAGAGCAAATTTAATGTATCCAGAAATTTTTTAGTAAAATGAAGCTTTATCAGAAAACACCCCTTCATTTTACCTAAAATATTTATCTTTAAAGATCTTTATTCAAGGAATTTATACCAGATCAAAGATAAGACTCAATGAGGAAAACCTAACAGAATTCTTATCTGCTGTCAGTGATTAAGAATCCAAGGGTCTAAAGAGTATAGTATTTTAGGTATGATATGTTTTTCCCCTGTGTATGAAATCTCATTATCCATGATGCTGGGACATTTTGTTGTGGCAAGGTTTTCAGACTCTTTGATCCCAATTGTTGAGCTCCACCTCTAAATAGGAGTCAGCTTTGGGCTCTGCAGGAAAAGCCTAGCAACCTTGAGAGCTTTATACCAAGTCTAGGCTCTTGGATTTTCCAGGTTTTTTGACACGGAAATGTTGAAACAGACAGTTGTGATGATTTCATATGGCTAGCAGCAGCAGTCAGCTTGACAAGAATGTTAATTCTAGTGTAGCGGCTACTGGAGATAAATGGCATGTGAACATAGGAAGCCCCACTGGGCAGATTGTCCTTTGGCCAAAGATTCTAAGATGTCCCAACTCCTGGGACAATTCATCCCCCAGCCTCTTGATCCCCTCAAGAATGGGATTTTCACTTAGCAGCTACTGGTCCCCATGCATATATTTTACTTGATGGGAACAGAGAGTGATAAGGAAAAATGCCTTTTTTTTCTTCTTCAGAATTTCTGTTCACGGGAAATTTAGCAAATTTGATTTCTGCATGATTTGGTTCAAAACCCAATATAGAAATATCATTATGTAGGTTTTATTACACAAAATAGAGTATCTGAATTTTGGCCAGTTGCTCTGCCAACTATTCCCATCTGCCCCAAAACAGGCATGTAGCAGAAGCAGGATCTAAGGATAAAAGTAAAAGAGTGGCTAGTGTTCAGGGTGAATTGACTGCTATGGAAAGTTAAAAAAAACAAAAACAAAAACAAAACCAAAACCAAACCTTTTAAAACAGACTTTGTCACAGATTCTTTTTGTATTCTTTTTATTAAAAATGAAGATAAAAGATCCTTGATTGAAGAGGTATCTCCAGAACAATAACAAGAAAGCAATATAGTTGTTTCACACGACCATCTGGTCTTCCCTTAGACCCTGTTAACCCTGATCTAGGTTTATATTTTTTTATTTAACTTTCTAATGTTGGTGCAAAGTGCTTATACATGCAGTATCAAGCCATTTTGTACAAATCTCTACTAATACTCTTAAAACCACACAGCACTCAGAATCCAGGATTAAGGCTTTAAACCAGATGAAATATATATTGGGATTCCCAACAAGTTTTCTTTCTTTTTATAATGCAAATGTGTTAATGCTCTGACCTGAAAACTGAAAGACCAAAGCCCAGATAGCTGTCAAGAATCTGGCAAAGCACTGTTCATCTAGCATAGGCACTCAGAAAAACGGGACTCCTCCATCCTAAATAACAACAAAGAGAAATATCAAAGACTTATATCTCGATAACATTATTTTATTTCTTTTCTAATCACAATTTGAGATAAAAATATTGCTATATTTTCAGCTTTTTGCCTGTTAAAAAAAATTTGTAATTCCACAAAACACAGTATTTTTGACATCTGTAGCTTCTTGAAAGAAAATATATTAATAATGTAATACAAAATACTAAAAAGTGCTGAGGCATTTTTCTGGCCTGCAAGCAGTTTGTAATAAATAAATAATAAATAGTAACAATAATAAATAGTTAAACAGTATCTTCTATTTTTGTGATTTTTAAGCATGTATCTTGTATTTTTCATAAATATGTAACTTTTAGTATTTCTTTCATTAAGGTAATAATCCAAATAAAAAAAATCATGTGATGTACTCAAAACCAGCACTAGAGTGCTACTCACTTCTATGCTCAGCCCAGTAAAACACAGCTTCTTGTATATTAGACATTCCAGATGCTTAGAAGCAACTGACCTTCAAATAAAGAACAAAATCAATTTTGTTAATCTTTCGTTCATGTTTTCTGTTGTTTTCAACACCACACGCACACAAAAAGGTGGTATATATACCCTTAAGTGAAATAAATGTCATAAATTTATGTATGAACATGAAAGAAAAAAAGATAATAAGGGAGTTGTGAAAGGTGCCCTAATTTGGTGACTCTTTGCTTCTTAAGTACAAAGTAGCATGCGAGTGGTTTATCAGCAGTACCATACAGTGCCATGGTACAAACATTCAGTCTCACCTTATTTTCCCTTTTTGAAGGTTTCCCAGATGTTTGATCACTAAAAGGCATGGCAAGCCTGTAGAACTGGTATCTTTGGTCTATGCATGCAGCCTCTTCTCATTGTGGTTATTATGTTATTCTCTACCTGGAGGATGGTAACAAGCAGAGTACTGCATGGGTCTATCTTCCAATCAGTCCTGTTTAACATCTTTGTCAGTGGCCTACAGGAGGTGAAGGAGCATGTTCTCACAGAGTTCACAGATGTCACTTAATTGTAGAGGACCAGTCAATATGCCCAAGGGTAGGGCTGCTGTACAGAGGGACTGGGCACAGGCTGGAGAAATGGGCCAACCTTATGAAAATCAGCAAGAACAAATGCAAAGTCCTGCACCTAGAAAGGAAGAACTCATTGCAGGTTGGGGACTGACTGGCTGGGGAGCAGCTCTGCTGAAAAGGACATGAGGTCCCCAGTGGACCATGAACTCAATGTGAGCCAGCAGTGTGCTCTGGCAGCAAGATGGTCAACACAAACCTAAGCTCTATGAACAAGATCACGGCCAGTAGGACAAGAGAAGTGATTGTTCCCCTCTACTTGTTTCTTATTAGACCACTTGTAGAATACTGTGGTCAGTTTGTCCCTGCCATCTCTTCCCACCTCTGTCAAGGACAAGGAAAATATCAGTCAGCAGGAGTGAGTTGAGCTGCTTCATCAAGTAGGTGGAGCCAGGTTCTTCACAGTGGTGCAGGGTGGGAGGACAAGAAACAATGGACATAAATTAAGTAGAAGACATAAGTTGAATATAACATACTGGTTATAATAAGAAACCTTTTTACTGTTAGTACAGCCAAGCGGTGGGACAGTTTCCCAGAGAGACTGTGCAGTTTCCATCCTTGGAGGTTTTCAAGACCCGACTGAATAAAGACTTGGGCAACCTGGTGTGATCTCATAGCTGAAACTAGTTTGATGAAGTAGAGATTGACTGAAGTACCTTCTAGCTTGCAATGTTCTATGATTCTGCTATTCTATTATTTTTGATATATTTTTGAAAATTTCCTTACCAGTCAGACTGGTTATCCACTTTGTCCAATATCCTATTTCTGATGGCAATCAGTGGTGGCTGTTTACACAGAAGCTTAAGAATATGGCAAGTGTAGTAGTATAGCAGTTCCAAGCAAGAATTCATGATCAGACTGTTCTGGAACCCTCTCTTGGTTAACATCACATCCATCTGATTCACTCTACCACGCTAAAACTTTTCCTCATTCTTCTGCAGTATCAAATGGTTAAGGAAGGTCCCAGGCTAAAGACATGATAGAATATGAGGGCAGAACAATACTACGTTTGCCTAGTTTCTTATTCTTTCCCTCTGTATCCAGCACAAATCATTTACAGTGAAGAGGTACTGTTCTAAATGGACATTCAGTCTGACCTTCTATGGGCATTCATACATACAGCATTTGACTTTGCAGGTAGCTATCAGCTTTCAAATTTGTACTTACTTTAGATTCTCAGTGCCACCAAAGCAGTCTAAAGTTAATCGAGACAATGTCTGAGAATAATGAGCACATGCATTCATACCTTAGGTGGGAAAAAAGTGATTTTCTTAAGGCAACAATGGGATTCAAAGTTTTATGTCAGCTAATTAAAGTGCAAAAACCCAGGAAATAGTAAATTAATAGTGATAAAATTTATAGCCAGGCTTTGCCACTCAGCCAGATGCACATCTATAAAGATCCAGCCAATTTTTTCTTGTAATGTTGCCAGGGAAGAGAAAAAAATACATTACCAGAATTTAACATGCTGTATGATTTTGAGAATAACCCTTCAAGCTGTCAGTCTTGTTGCCAAAACTACTGTGGAACAGTATTAAGCAACAGGAACATGGATTCATTTCAAGCCCAGGTGCTGAGCGATTTGAAATGCATGACCTCCTTGCTGTGAAACAATCATTCCCTCTGAGGCTCTTTGTGTCCTCATCACTCCATGAACTGTGCTCATGGTGAATGTGCGTTTACTTGACTTGTAGCTAGTGTTCACGTGCAAATTTCAAAGAGAGAACTATCCCCTCCTTTCTTTACAGGATGCTGTCCTTATAAGAAATAGAGCACTGCAAAACAGCTAAACTGGCTGGTTCAGCACTTACGGCAAGAGTAGTAAAGGAAAGTTGGAGAGCAGATAACCTCTGATCCATGCACAGCCCATGCACTAGTGTCAGGTAACAGAAGAAAAACCCCTTCACATTCAAAAAGAAAGCAAGAACACTGACAGTCAAATAGGGCTTAAGAATTTATAATACTTTGACTTATGCAAATAGGGTTTTCCAACATCCCGAAATTTTAGCCATTATGGGATTTTTAATAGATCTTACAAATCAATTTCAAAAAGAAATAAGAGTAAGCAGTATGTCAACTCTTTCTGCAGCAAATCTCGGATTAGTTTTCAATACTTAAAGCTACGTTCACACAGCATGTGATTCATCTCATCCAGCTTCAGTTGTCTAAAAGTTACTGATCTAAGTCAAATCTGGACACCTTTATATCACTGAGGAAAACCAAACACATCAAGATGCGATAAATCACCTTTCAGGGATGCCTATTTCTTTCTTTTGACTATAAAGTAGAACTAAAACAATGAGCTGAAATTAAAACACTTTATCTGTGATTTCAGAACTATGTAGATGGCAATTTGTTGACTTAGTTTCTCAATCCAGTTGCTTTTATGTTTCTGTAAAGCAGGGGGTTAAAGTGTGCAATACAGATTAGAGCAGAAAAAATACAAGTCTGCAGAAGCGAGGAACATTTTAAGGCAATATTGCCAGAAAACAAGGAATCTTATTCTAGCTTTTAGATATACACATTAAATGAGATTAATCTATTCACAGTACCTCACTTCAATGAAGCTGAAAAATGTTACACATTTACTTCAGAATTGTAATTTTATTATCTATTCAAAACATCTGTTTTCTATTGTTATACAAAAATTAGCAGATAGTGGATAGTGAGACTGCTTTAACAAGCTCAGATAGTAGATCTGTGCCAGAATCAGACACTGATCAGTGAGTTATGCTTGCACTGTCCAGTACAGAGCTGTGCTAGAACTAGTCCATCCACAAGGCACAGTTCAATGCTGTGCTGGGAGAGTAGTCCAGAAAGTGATTTTCTGCGCCCTGTCTCCTGTACAGAAATAGGGCAAAGAAATAAAGCAGGATGAATTAGTATGTCATGTATACCATGGCAGCTGTCTGAGAACAGAAAACAGGTGTATTTATAAAAGGGAGGTAATATTTTTATTAGACCAGCTGATACTATTAGAAAAATGGTAAGCTTTTGGGTGTGTAAGCACTCTGCATGAGTTCTCTGGTTTTCCAGCTACATGAATTTTTACATATATGCAAAATATATTCATTATTCTTAGCTTTGCTAACATACTTTCAGAGGAAGAAAATAATATTAATGTAAAAACTTAAATCTTCCCACCACTTAAGAGGAATAGCATCTTGTGACTTAAAATCATAGAACTTTTATAAATAACAACAGAGCCCTACCTCAAGGAAAGAAAGTTGTGACATTAAAGTAATGTTCTAACACAAACTAGACATCGGGCAATGGCAAACCACAGATGAGTGAAAACCTCAACCTGTTACTTCTTGCTAGTTCATGAAAGGAACAAATAAAGCCCCAACAATTTTGAATTCCTTATACTAGTGATAGCGAATTATCTGAGCAGTTTCTCTGGATAACTGTGTTGGGAGTAAATGACAATTTGGTGGACATGGAGGCTGCAGGGGCGACCTCTGTGAAGAAAGGCTGGTTCCTGGCAGCTCCAGCAGACTCACTGCAGGATGCAGCTGAGTCCCTCTGTCAACATGGTGGCACCTCTGGAAAAATGTATTCAAGAAAGGTCAAAACGTTACGCAGGCAGTGAGGAGAGAGGAAGAAAGTGTGAGAAAACAGCTCTGCAGACAGCATGGTGAGAGAAAGAGGAGGGGGAGGAGGTGCTCCAAATGCTGAAGCAGAGATTCCCCTGCAGCCCTGGTGAAGATCATGGTGAGGCAGGCTGTCCCCATGGAGGACCATGGTGGAGCGGATCTCCACACTGCAGCCCATGGAGGACCTCACACCAGAGCAGATATTACCTAAACGAATTTGCAGACTGTGGAGAGCCCAGTCTGGAGCAGAGGAAAGGGGTGAAAAGGAATGAGCAGAATAGAGGAACTGTTACGGACTGGTCCCAACCACCATTCCCCGTCCTGCTCTGCTGTTTGTGGAGCCTTGGGTGGAGGGGGCTGCTGGGAGAGCGGACTTGGGAGTGGAGATGTGAAGTTGAGCCTCGAAGTGAGAAGTATTGTTTTAATGTTTATCTTTGTTTCTTACCATGTAAATCTATTTTCAATTGACAATAAATTAATTTAATTTTCCCCAAGTTGAGTGTGTTCTGCCCTTGACAGTAATTGGTGAGTGATGTCCCTTTCTGTCTTGACCCATAAGCTTTGTCATTCTTATTATCTTCCCCTGTCCTCTGGAGGAGGCAGGGCGATTGAGCAGCTGGGTAGGGTTGCCGGCCAAGTCTAAGCCACCACAGTAACTTACAACAGATGAAGGCAATATTAAAAACCTTCATCCCAGTCTCCAGATACTGATATATATTATGAGTAACAAACAAGACTAATTTACTACTACTAAGACACTTAACAAAACAACTTGTCCTGAAATTAACTGTACAAAAAAATGTATAAATTGCCATTATAACAGAATGAATTATTCATCTGTCTGTAAATAAACACAACAGAGCAGGTGCAAGTAGGTTAGGTGGGAGACCTTAGGTCCCTAAAAGGATGTTTTGTGTAGAAACTACTTGTGCTCCACTTTCTTTATCCACCTACCTTTTCCACTTGTAATGATCAACGTTCAGAGCTCCTGATCCTAGGAGGATCAAGATTTGTTTTTCACAGTATTAGAAATTCTGAAATCTCATACGGGAAAAACCCTTTATGTCTTCCTCGGTAACATTTCCTTGTGCACCCCAAGCCTCCTCACTGATGGGGTGGGGTGAGAAGCAGAAAAGGCCTTGACTCTGTGTAAGCACTGTTCAGCAGTAACTAAAACATCCCTGAACTATCAACATTATTTTCAGTACAAATCCAAAACAAAGCCCCATACTAACTACTATGAAGAAAATTAACTCTATGCCAGCCAAAACCAGCACAATCAATCATAATACCCATGTGATAGGTCTAGAACTAAAAAAATCCTGTGGAAAAGAGAATCCCAGTTTTTCTTCTTCTTTTTTTTTTTTTTTCTCTAAGTGATTTCCCAGGTCTGAGGTCTGAAAGTATTTCCAATCATTGGTTCCAGCACACTGTACTACGTAGGCAGAAGCTTCCGTGCCTCTGAAAGAAGTAAAACATTTACTATAAAATATACTGAGAAACTACTCCTACATACTATCTTCTCCGCATACCCGTAAGAAAAAATGATCAAACGCAAATATTCATGTAGTGTCAGAAGACACAGAAGGAAATTGTGAAAGGGTTTGCCACAACTGTAGCCTGAAGCATTCCAAATACAAATGTAAACTATTAATCATAATAGAAAGGAAGACATAAAAAGCAGGTTGTTAGTGAGAGACTGACAAAAGACTAAATAAAGACTTTCAGGTTGAATGTTCCTTCCAGGCAGTATAGTGGAAACTGTAAAATGCCAAACATAATATGACAAAAAGCATCTTTCACTACAAAAGCCAAGATCTAATCTTGGAAATGTAAAACTGGATGAAGATTTATTTAAATATCCAAAAATAAAAATCAAAATTGCCCTTTCAATCTCGATTGAAAAAAATATGTTCTTAGTGCTTCCAAATACTTCTCTGTGTTTCATGATTAACTTCACTTAGAGCTGTAGCTGTTCATCAACTCTAAAATCAAAACACAAGTATTTCAGCTTTGGCACAACAAGATGGAGGTTTATGAAACTACTGTGCATCATTTTCTCCATCTGTAAAATATGAGCTACAATGCTTTTCCACCTCACAAGAGGTTTTGTGGCAATTAAATAATTATTGATTTTAATAATATCTATAAGATCTAGAAATTTATACTTCTATTTTCTTCTATTCTCAAGCTACTGAATAAATGTTGTTTCATACTTGATTCATCATTTCACTGAAAGTGCCGTATTAGCATTTCATTTATCTGTGGATTTCCTATTGACATTTTCATTGTCATGAAGATGTTCTTTTGTAATAGGGACTGTTTTCTGTGTTATCTTTTTGATTGACTAGATAGTTACAGAAGTAATAAAAATTAATAAAATATTAAGAATTAATAACTACAACAACACACAAAAATAAGTGGCAATGAGAACTATATGCAGATGCTGAATGAAGCATTTGGGCTAGAATTACAGTCTACAATATTTATATTTTTAGGAAATATCAATGGTTATGTAATATGCCTTTGATACAAATAAATACTAACCCTGTGGTTTTGACCCTCTTATTACTTAAAAACTTCTATACTGAGCTTTGTGTCATCACTTTTTATACTCATTACCCTGATAGATCCAAAAGCCAAAGACAATTCTAATCTTATGAATCAATCCTCCTAGCAGAGCTCAGCCTCTTAAGTCTCATAAATTTAGCAGCGCAGGAGTCAGACTTAGTTACACATGGATGCCATAGATTTCAATTATATCATTCTGTCTGTAAACTATAAATTGATTACATATTGTCTTTACAGTGTCTGTTGATGATCTCCTAGAAATAACGTTGCATAGGTTTGGTGTTATGAAACCTAAAAGAATAAACTATTGGTGACATCTTTGTAAGTCCTTGGATTTGAAAGTTTCAAACTTTGATTAATCTCATCTTTGTTTTCAGAGGTAGCCATTAAAAATATCAATGCCAATCAGTTTAGTCATGATGTCATGCGAAACTGAGAGTGAGCAAGAGGAAGCAAGGAGAGGGCATCTACATTTCTGTATAACTATAATGTAACTATCACTGCATAATTTATTTTTAAGCATCTAAAAAAATTTCATATCACTGTGCAAGCCCTGCTGCAGTAAAAAAAAGAGTGTTTCTGTATGAGTGTGTTTATGCACGTTCATGCATGCATTTAACTGAATAGCAAAAATTCTTGGTGTTTTGGAACCTATTGCTTTGAAATGTGGTTCAGATTTGTTAAGAAAGTAATTCCATGAAAATATAAATAAAATAAACAGAACTAGCAGGTAATTCTTTCTCGGAAGTTAAGATTCCCAGACCATTTTTTCAGAGGTTTTTAGACATTATAAAACAGTGTTGTGATGAGAACTTCCTGTGAATATTGTTCATCAGTTTTCACTACAACAAGGAAAAGAAACTAAAATCAGTGTCCTAAGTTAATAAATAATAGGAGCACATATTGTAGCCTATTGACACATTTCTCTCTTAGAGGCTGGTGAGGTGCTCAGACTGGTTCACCTCTTCCTTTGTCAGTTATTATTTCAGAGTCCACTTTGAGCATAAGAAAATACCAAATTTGCCACCAGAAGATTCTGTCCTTCATATCATATTTCTCTGTGTGGTAAGTCCTGACAGAGAAATGGGAACTATTATCAGAGGTAGCCATATTTCCTAGATCTCTATTACTTACCTCCAGAAGGATCTCAGTGAACAGTGTTTCAGAACCAATGATTCTACTAATGACAGCTCATACATAGGGTGCAGGATATTTCAGTCTCATAATGTTTCATGTTTAAAGATATGAACAGAATTTTTTTAAAAAAATCCTTTTTGGAAAATTTTTAAATTTCCGAGTTTAATTTTAGTTCAGTGCTGGAACAAAACTAAGACTTTTAAACAATGTGCTAAAGAGACCTATCTTCTGAGGTAGAGAGAATAATAAATCCAAGACAGACTTGCCACTAGCCCTGGTTTAGATGCTGAAATGAGAAGCAGATGGCCAAGTTAAACCACGTACGGATGGTGTCTTCAGTGTGTATTTCGTATCCCAGGCAAATGGTCAAACCTCAGGACTGTAAAATCCAGCTTTTTGATACATTCTCTCTGGCATGCTTCTCCAGTTCAGAGGCTAAAATATACACTCATGGTGTAAGGGATTCATAATCATTGTATATTTTACTTGATTTTTAAAGAAAAAACAGAACTTATCTTTCCAATTCCTTTTCAATTCTAAATAATGCTTGCTCAGGGTTAAACTTCTTCTGAGTTTCACCATTTTCATGTGAAAAACCCTTCTAAAGAAATCTTATCTAGACTGATGAATTTTGCTGGGGAAAAGAACAGAAAGTCCTGTCAAGTAAATCACAACTGTCTCTCACAGCAAGTATCTGTGTACAGCTCTGAGGTAAATCATAGAAGATTGGGCATTGTATATGCCATCAGCCTTCTTGAGGTCATTCGGGGTCTGTGGTTACCTTTTCACTATATTTAGATTTCAGAGTTTTGGTACATTCACAATATATGAATCAGAGCATGATCTGAGTGAAAGCAAACTAAATGTGATTCATTGACAAAATATTTACTGAGGTAAGAAACCACTTGCCTGAAGCACTGTTGGCATATACCTATCTTTGAGAAGTGTGTGTTCATGTTTAGCTCATTGGCTACAGAGGTCTCACTGCTACTCTTGACAGCCTTAGATTGTCAGATAGGAGACAATGTTCATAGTGCTTCTTATCATTTTAAGACACCAAGATGTTACAACTGCTCCTCCTCAGGCTACATGTGTAGGCTGAAAATTTCAACATGGACAGCTACAGATTTCCTCGGCGCAAAGAATAGACATGCTCAAATAGTACTGGTGTATAAACCTCTGCACAGTCTCCATGTCACCTACTGTGTGCAGATCAGCTTACTCCTGAATATCTTTAAAGCCTCAAGCAAGTTAGAAACATAAAAGACCTAAGCAACAAGAGTGGAAAGGGACTGAAATTATTTTCAGGTAGAACAAGGAAAATGTAGGAAGTTGTTTGGATCATTTATGCTACCGTTAGTACTCTAGACTGATGCAGATTGTCTAGATTGACAGCAGATGCTCTCTGTTACAGAATCGCAGAATCACAGAATCACACAATCCGTTAGGTTAGATCTGGGATCATTGAGTCCAACCTTTGCCCTAACACCACCATGTCAACTACAGCATGACACTAAGTGCCGTGTCCAGTCTTTTCTTAAACACCTCCAGGAATGATAACTCCACCACCTCCCTGGACAGCCTGTTCCAATGCCTAAATTAACCCTTTCCTTTCCCAAAAGGGGAAGGAGAGGAGAAAAGGGAGATACACTTATGGACTGGAAAATAAAAACAACTTTAATAAAACAATAACAATGAAAAAGAGTATAATACTACTAATACTATCAATAATAGAAATAAAAATATACAAAACCAACATTGAGCTTCCCAGTGATGAACATGGAATCAAGTGCCGTGGCAGCTCGCACTGCTCACGTGGTAGGGCGGGCACCTGGGTGTCCCGGACTGGACTCAGCAGCAGACGGGAACTGGATTCAGGAATGCACAGATTGGGATCAGAGGCAGGAGAGTGAGCAGAGTCTCACCACGATGCCAGCCATGAAATAAAGAGGACTGACCCCCCTGATCCCATAGTTTTATACTGAGTGACATGTGTGTGGGATGGAATCCTTCATTGGTCAGGCTGTTTTTTGTCACCTGTCCCATCTTCAGCTTCCTGCAGGTGCAACCCTTCTATGCCTCCCCACTCATGGACCGTAAGAGAGCCAACAGTGACTCTGATTATAACAAGAACAAGCACAAACATGGGCCTTTTTGCATAACAACCCCATTACCACCTTAGGAACAACTACAAACATCCAAGTGCCATCAACTCTGAAAGTAGACATTGTCTGAAAAATATGTAATCAGCTTCAGAAAGTGCAGTTGCTTAGAAGAAACTTAACTAGAGGGAAATCTACTAAAAAGAGAATTGGTCCTGTTTTAGTCAAACCAGCACAAAGAGGTAAATATATCAGCATAGAACTCAGCCACTGCATGTGAATCCTACTTCTCAATAACAGAAGTTTCCAGATGATGCCTTTGTATTTCACTCTCCAGAGTTTGGCTCAGAAATTCTGATCAACCTCTGTTTCACTTCAGTGTGCTGTATACAGCATTTTTGTGGTTTGGCTTTTGGTCAGTCTTTTTGTTTGATGTTTTGCTTGAATTTACTGAAGATTTGTTTGTTTTATGGGAAAGATTACTATACTGGGTAAATAGGGGGACTTAACACTTCAACAGTTATTATTGATCTTCAGTATGTTTGTTTCATCACTTAGAAATAATGACTAGTGTTTTATACACCTCCATAACAAAAACACTGCTTATGCTATCAACTGACATTTCCAAAGAAATTTTCTTATACATGTTGTGAAGTAAATTAAATGTAATAGATATAAATTATAGTATTTTATTAAAATATTATCGTATCATTACGTGCAATACACTATAATCTATTCTTATAACTCATTATTTATCACACATAACAATGTGATGTATATATATTACATATTTATATCACATATTTAAAATATGTCGTTATTTTCATTCACATTCGTTTGACTGCAAAAGACATTTCCAAAAGTATATTTCTATTTTAAACTTTAGTTTGACTAGCTAGAACTTTTTTCCCCAAAATCTGAACTACTCTTGGTCTTTTATGTGCTGTGCATTTATACACTGGTTGCTGTACATTTTACTGGATCTAAGATAATACATTGTGTGCGAAGACAACCTGTATATCTAACCTTGCACAGAAGCTGGAGTATTGGCTCAAGTACACAACCATCACTACTCCCTGCTAGTATGGTTATTGAGCCAAAGGGCTTGTTTAGAGTGCTACCTTTATAGGGCAAATGGTCAAGAAAAGAATATTTTCAAAAGGCTTGTCTACATTATGTATTTTTTCTACAGGTATGGTTACACCAATGTACACTGTATTTATTTGATTTAAAACACAGTCTGCACCCATATGGCTTTGGTTTAGTTTCTAACTGGACTAAACACTGCAACAGTGGAAATTTCTATTTCACTAAAGAAGACTTCACTAAGAGACTGAAGCTTCATTCCTAACAGAAACTCATTGGTAGAAAAACCTTTTCTGTTGGGAAAGATGGACTTAATTTAAGTACTCCTTCTCCTCTCCCATATAAAATGTTCTGTAGCAAAAGCAAACATCTGGTCTAAATATTGCCACATTCTAAGGAAACTGAGTTCATCAGAGTCTGAATTCTTCATGTGACATCCTTCTTAGTCGTGTCTATAGTGAGCAGTCAGTTTGCATTGCTATGTACTCATAAGTCCTAGTCCACATACATCAACTACCTTTCACAGAAACCAAGGAGTAAGAAGTGAAAGTGGCCCAATACAGGTCTGTGTCTCATCTAAAAATGCAGTTCATAGTACAGCTCCACCCAGCAAGTGCTTAATGGGGTTAGGTTCAGATGTCCACAGGCATAGTTTATATAGTTTATCTCCATATGAGATAGTTTACAAAGCACCTGTGCAGATATTAGCCAAACTCAGGGAAATTCTTGCAGTAGGGAATCATGCAGTAGAGAATCACCAGCTCAATAGTAGAGACATCCAAATCCAATGTAACAATGTAATAGACTTCCTTTGTAATCAGTAGAAACAAGTAAATACTCTGAGTATGATCTAAAAATATATTTTAAAAGAGATCAGCTGAATCTTACCCTAAAAGTGCCCATGTGTCCCCTCTAGCAGTAATTGGAACCAAAGATGATTAGTTCATACCTAAACGTAGGTGAAAGGAATCCCACTCTTAATGCATTATTTAGCCACTCAAATCAGTATAGAAGAGGTCAGCATAATTATTAGAATTTTTCAAAGAAGAATAAAGTCTAGAATGATGCAGTGATTTGCCATGAAAAACAAGGGCTAAAGTCTGAGATGTGGCAGAGCACTCCATGACCAGACCACGTTCTCAGTAAAGAAGATGAAAGGCATATCTTCATGAGTTTTAAAAATAGGAGGGATTGTTGTTACTTACGTTACAGCCTCCATATTTTCTAGTCCTATATTTCACTTTCTCTTGTGTCATCCATCTATGTTAGGCACCTTCAAATTATTTAAGAGTGACTAGAGAACCTGAGTACAGATAACAATCTATTCTGAAGGATCACATAACCATGAAGCTCAGTTAATCATAATTCAATCTAACACTTGACCTTTGCTTCGAAGTGGGCCATAGAAACGCATGTTGAAATTATTTTGCATTCATGAGGGTCTCTGTTTGCAATAAAATAGTTAAGAAACTGTCTGCATTTTTCTTGCAGGTCCTTTTTCAGGTTTGGACATATTAGACATTAGACCTAGGAGAGAAATCCATTACAAATAATGTAAATGTTTCTTATTAATACTTGTTTCAGCTAGTACTGTTACTTTGGTGAAGTTTGCATCCTTTTTTCATTTACCTTTGGTGAATGCTTATGGACTCAAATTTTACTAACAAGGACAGTTTCAAAGATCTATCACAGCAATGTTTGTGACTACTAAGTGTCAAATTTCAAACTTTTAGTCTGTATCATGCAGGCCAGAACCATACTGAAACCTAGAAATAGCCTGAGTAAATTGTTTCAGGCTGCAATTTGCACAGCCAACTGAATTAAAAAGCAGAACTGGTGTTTTGTGTCATCATAGTTAAACAATGTCATGTCAGTATTGACTGTATAACAATTAATTAGAGTTAAAACCATGAAAGGAAAAAAAAGATAAAAAAAGAAATAAAAAGAGAAGGAAAATGAAGAAAAGGAATAGGAGAAAGAAGGCGATGGGAAAAAAAAGGAAAAAAGAAAAGTAAAAAGGAAAAAAAGGAGAAGGAAAAAAAGGAAAATATGCATAATTTAAAAAACCCCCCTGTTTTATATTTGTATTGGATTTACATGGCAAGGTTTTGGTAGCAGGGCAGGTGAGGGGCGTGAAGGTTGCTGCAGGGGCGGCTTCTGTGAGAACATGCCAGAAGCTTCCCCCATGTCAGTTGGAGCCAGTTTCAACTTGCTCCAAGACAGGTCTGAAGCTGGCCAAAGCTGAGCCAGTCAGTGATGTTGATAACAGCTCTGTGACAACATATTTAAGAAAGAGTGGAAAACAGTAACAGCAGCTGCTAGAAGAGTGAGACTATGTGAGAGAAACAACTGTGCAGGCATCAAGGTCAATGAAGAGGGAGGGAAAAGAGGTACTCCATGCTCCAGAGCAGAGATTCCCCTGCAGCTTGTGAAGATCATTGTTACTAAGGTTGTCCCTCTGCAGCCCATGGAGGACCATGTCAGAGCAGATGAATGTGCCCTGAAGGAAGCTGCAGACCATGGAGACTCTGTGCTGGAGCAGGCTCCTGGCAGTAACTGTGCCCTGTGGGGGTATCCACACTGGAGCAGGACATTCCTGGCGGTCT
>NW_009617993.1:0-4622 GCF_000690535.1 Cariama cristata
ACTATTTTGTATTTTAATATTCATATTTCTATATATGTATATATATGCATGTTTCACACAATTTTTCATTAGCATTTTTGTGCCCTCGAAGGCCTGCTACAGCTTACTGGGAAGGCCACAGCTGGCTTCTTCAAGACACAAGCCCAGATTGATCTGTTCTTGGCTGTTTCCACATAGATGTTCACATTTCAATGAGCTCATGTTTTAAAAGGTTTGCAAGGTTTGCAAACAAACCTTTTCCCTTCCCTCCCCTTCTGCCTGTTCCAGATTTTTTGGCAAAATTAGTCTCACCCTTGAGATGTCACTAGACCTAACGCTGGCCTTTCCACTTCCCCAATTCAGATGGCATATGTTATAAGTGGCTATGAAGCCAATCCTAAAGAAAAAAAAAAAAAAAGAAAACACACTCATAGAGGAAATTAATACTTAAACAATTTAAATAAATGCCAGGTTAAATAAGCAATTTCAGCTATCATTTTCATGGAAATGTTTTTTTAAGAATTCAATGAAACTATGATGTTACCTCACCAAGTAATAATTCAGTTCAGTTCAGTTCTCAGTGTGGAAAATCTTTTGGACATAAGCATGTCTTCCCACACTTCTAAAAAAAATAAATAAAAAAAAGAAACACCTTCCCTCCACTACACAACCCCAAGCTCTCCAATAAAAAAAAGACATTTTTATCTTTATCACACAAAGACTTTGAAATACATTTGCCTAGCAAATACTATAGCTTATTCATCCAGTCTGTTACAAGTCAGGCAAGTCCAGTCCTTGAGATGCTGGTTGCAGCAGAAGGTGCTCAAAGAAATGAAAGTGCCCCAGTTTGAGTACAACGAAAGCTCTTGCTGGTCACGCTGTCTATCGCAGAGCCTTTGGTTCCTTAAGTTTCTTTCCGGGTGCTCTAGAAATTGCTCTGTTCATCTTTTAGTTGCATTTGGGAACAGAAAAAAAAACTATTACATTTAATTCTTGCAGCTAATTTCTTTCAGAATCAGTGCTCCTGAAGTTTATATAACATGAATGCCTGCACAGTTATTAATTAAAAAAAACTATGCAGAAACTTTTTATATATTTATTTCACTGTTAGCAAAATATTTTGGAACACAAAATTTTGCCGTCTTTTAAAACAAAACCCAAACCTGTCATCCTCAGTGCCATTATTTTAAAGAGAACGCATTCATTCAGCCTGAAGATCATTAGCTGTTGACTTCAACACCTTAAACCAGGAGGAGATCCTCTGCGATGCCCAACTGGGTACCAGCAATCTTCTTTCTTTCTCTCACTTTCCAGACACCGACGCAGGAAGGGAAGCAAATGGGAATGTTCTAGTGAAAAGAATAGACTAAAAGTCTTCCTGTTGGCATGGAGATAGGAGTGAATCACTTAAAATGCTGTCAAAAAGTGTACCTTGTTCAAAAATCGCCAGCCAGCGCCCCATTAAAGCAGCCCAGCTGGGGGAGGAATAATTTCCAGACTCCAGACTTTACGTTTGGTTGTCATTTCATTTCGGTCATAATTTAAAATACAAACACTAGGAAACAGAAATAGTTCATTTGGGTGTGAGTCCAGCCGGCCCCTGGATGAAGAAGGGACCGGCTGCTTCGGTGGGAATATTCAGTTCTGGAAGTTGCTGGCTATGGGCAGGACCAGCTCCGCAGATATCCCTAGATATCCCTTCACCGTCTTCTCCTGAAGTCACTTCTCTCTGGAGACCTGTCCCCTACAACCTGTAGGCAGCTATAAAAGGTCTTTTTTCCCCCCGACACATTCATGTTCCTTCCTATCTGGAAAAACCTGCCTTTGATATGATGCAAACTAATTTGTGGGCTTTTTTTATTTTCTTGATTATCCAGAATGATGAGTTCTTACCAACAGGTTCAAGTAAAATTGGAAACAAAAAAAAAAACCCAACAACTTCCAGTAGCACTCCTGACACAAGAATTGCTTCTTAGGGTGCTGTGTAAAATAAAAACAAGTTATCAGTAATATTTAAAAAATAAATTTAGAAGTTATACCTAGGACATCTAGTTATTTGCCATTCTAGATGCAGGACAGGACTATGGTGTTTTTCACACACAGACATAGATGTGTGCATGTGTCTATTTATCCGCTACAAATTTTTTCAAAGTATTTTTCAGTCCGGATGTCACAACAGAATAGAAGATGAATAGAAAGACGATCGGCAGTGAAGGGCAAACATGCGCTGACTTCCAGCTCTTTCTTCTAATAGCAAACTGTCAAGCAGATGCAAATAAAGCATCTGTATTTTGCAATATGCACTTCCTCAGAGGAAAGCAGGAGACTTGGTGGTTTAATTCACTCCGAGCATAATCTCCGTGCAGATCTACTCAGTGTGCCTAAATCCACCTTAGTTAAGTACAGAGTCAAATGAGCTTTTAATTTTTTATTTTTTTTTTTTTAAATTTTATTGCAGGGGAATATCCTGGAAGTATGTTATTAAATTTCTTCTTCTGTGATCAAAGGAATAATGAAGTCTTTCCTCTCCTTGAGTTAATTCATTGGTCTGGCAACAGGGAAGAAGAACTTTTGCTCCCCCCGCAAGTACTCCGCACAGCACATATTTGCCTTCAGAGCGGAGCAGCATCCGTGCCAGCTGTTTCCAGCTCTTCATGTGCTGCAGGGGACGAGCAGAAAATCCAACCCCTGGGCTGGTCTACAACCCTCTGCCACCTTTCCTAGCTTCACTGACATGAGCTAGAGGCTTTCCACTATACCCTGTTTGCAAAATACTTGCCAATCTTTTTGGTTACAGTCATCTGGAAGGAAAAAAAAAAAACCACCAGTTTTCCAAAATCCAGACGAAGCTTCTCTGGGAGGCATCCAGGGCTGGGTGAGATATCCGAGGCATTTGGCCGGTGTCTCTTGCTTCTGTTGGCAACTTGTTGTCACTTCATCACACCACGCTGTGTTTAACTGTATTTCATAGATGCATACAGAGCAACGAGCAATCCCAACAACTCCTGGAGCCCAGGACCACGCTAAGTACGTGTCTGGCCGTATAATGAGATCGGCAGCAGCTTAAGTGTAGTCTGGTTTAAATGAAGCAATAGGACTGATGCAAAGTACTTGCTTAAGATATTCCGAACAATTTTAAAAATAAAACTCCACTGTGCTAAGAAAACCAAAAGTCTATGGGTAGTCGTTTTAAACTGGGCAAGGTTTGCCTGCATTGTAACCTCTGTCAGGGCAAAAGCTGGTTTTGATGGTCTGTAATGGGAATATTGGAGTCTCCAGAACAGCATCTGTCCCACAAAGTGGTTTTTGCATGGCTGGTGAAAGTGGTGCATTGCTTTTGGTTTGGAGATCAGCTGCTTGTAAGCAATTGCCTGAAATTGTCCATTCTGTGTCCAAATTTCGTATAGATGTATTTTTATATATGCATGTGCACATATGCTCACACACATGTATATACACACACGTACGTGTGTATTGACTCCCTCTACATGCAGACAGACAAGCACACAATATATACCCATACATAAGCCTTTACAGAGCAAGATCAATTTAGTTGTGCACATACGCTCACACACATGTATATACACACATGTACGTGTGTATTGTCTCCATGTGCAGACAGACAAGCACACAATATATACCCATACATAAGCCTTTACAGAGCAAGATCAATTTAGTTTTCGCCAAAATATTTAAGCCATTTTACAGAACGGAAATAGTGAGAAATCCTCTGCTTTAATCATATGTCAGAGTTATGGTGACTTTTTCTTTGACATCTCTAGCATAATCTCCACCCAATCTCTTCAACTCCCTGTAGTTGGGCCATCATCTAGCAAGACAGCATCTTCACTGGCTACCCAGTTTAACAGATTAACTAGGGAACATACCTATGGTGCAATGCCGCGGTGTGTCTAGGCAAGCCTAACATCTCTAGTCCTAGAAGCAGCATGCACAACCCTTTGACTTCTGATGGGATTTCAGCCCAAATACGCTGCTGAGCAACTCCGTGACGTTACAGTACAGGCGGCTGTACAGTTTCAGAGCAGAAGGCAAGCTGATGAGAGAACCTCAGAGGTCACGGTTTGGGCATTGATGGAGATCAGGCGTGCTGTAGGTTAGCTCAAAGTTGGCCAAGTGCCCAGAGTGCCTCCTCCATAAACTAGCAACCCTTCTGTAAAAATACTACACAACAACTTATTTGCTTTCAGTAGCTCTTTATCATCAACCGTGGGCTAACAAGACTTATTAAGCCTACCACACACTAGACAAATAGCCATCAGATTGTGGCGAAAATACCGTGGTATTTGCCCAGGGAGTTCTCTCATGCATCGTATTTGAAGTTTAAATAAAAGTTGCAGAGAGGACGCACAACTTTTTTCTGAAATTTCTTCAAATCATTTGAGCAGTAAGAACAGCCTGATTCCTTCTACACCAGCCCATCTTTTCAGCCCCAAAGGAACAATTCACCTGGAAGTTATCTTTACAGAATAGCCTGGAGAAGAAGCACTCCCAGGCAGTCGATACCATCAGGACCTTGCAATTCCTTAAAGGCAGAAAGCAAGTTACTTTTGTGCTTTAGGTCTTGTCTTCAAAGTCTTTTATTTCCCTTTCACTCATGATATAATGCTAAATATGATATATAT